>NC_091312.1:19306266-19318766 GCF_038502225.1 Cherax quadricarinatus
TAGCCACATACTTTGCATTTGGTTTGATCATCATCTGTGTGTCTGCCAAACTGTCTGAAGTACTTGTAACCAAGCCTAAGCCTGGCCACTATAATATCAGTTAGTCTGTTCATATTGCAAGTTGTTCCATAAACGTACTCATCTAAGTTCATGTTATCATAGTGGATTATAGATCTACTCAGGCTTCTGAATACATAACTGCAATCTTACAGAAATTCAAAGTTGATGTTTTTATTATATTCACAGGACAGCGTGAACCCCTTTGAAGTCATACACCGCTTGTAAAATGGGATACACTCTGATATAATCCCAGGTAGTGTATATATTGTCTCTACATAGACACTATTTAAACACTGAGACACTTATGCAACATATGGGAATCTTCATTCAGGAAACGTTTCGCCACTGAGTGGTGAAACGTTCCCTGAATAAAGATTCCCATATGATGCATAAGTGTCTCAATCTTCAACTTGTCGGTTTTCCAAACCATTTATCACAACTATTTAAACACTATGAGCAGCTCTCAGCTATCAACATAATAGTAGTACACAATACCGACAAGCAGATTAGTAAGACACGTGTGCAACAGATATTTATCTCTTTTCCGAAAAAATTTCGCCGGCACAGTAGGCTTCTTCAGTAGAATCCTGCTTCTGCTGCTGCCATACTTAGTCATCTCTGTGTTCGTCCGAAGAGCCATGCAGTGTAGGCGAAACGTTTCGAAAATAATGATAGTCATCTGATGCATATATTTTACTCATCCAGCTCTCAGCTACTTTGCATAACTAATTATGTCTTCAGTCTCCCTACATGCCCAGGACTCACCACGTGGAAGTGACTGCCCCTCGAGGTTTCATTTTGATTTCGAGTCACTGTGGTGTTGTAGCCAGAAAGAAGTAGTCAACTTAAAATAAAAGAGAGTAACTAGTTAAGCAACAATAATCTCTGATTTCAAGGGAACTCTAGAGTTAGACGTGTGCATTGCTCTGAAACGCGGTATTTAGTTTAGTAAGGTATGCTACATACCCGCAGCTTTCGCTATTTTCCGAACATTACATCTGGTCCAGTACAACAAATAGAAACATCAAACCTACTATTACAAGACAGAGGGTCCATGCTCTTCATAATATTACCAATGTTAAGTTAGAGAATACAAATTGGAATTTTTTTCGGGGGGGGGGGGGGAGAAAAATTAATTATATCACGTTGTTCTTTACAGATGCGAAGACTGTTAAGTAATTTTCTTAGAAAGGCGTTTTATAAAAAATAATTAAACAAACACTTAACTTGGCGACCAAAGAGATAATAAAATGAATATATATCTCCAGTTTAATTAATGTTTTAACTCTCCTTACACAAGAAAAACTAAAATATGAACCTAGTCCAATAAATGTTGTTTTTCCTAGTATAATCGTTGTACAGGATGGACTGCACATGTAAACAAGAAACAACAAAGATCATGACATTTTATTTTAAGAGGTTTCGTCTACCAGGACTTCACGGGTGAGCTGATAGTCCCTGGTGGACGAAACGTCCCTAAAATAAAATGCCATAACCCTCAGTGTGTCTTATTTTCATACTACAGGTAAACTCTTTACAATGTATTAACATGAAATGTCTCTCATTCAGGTATATTGCATCTTATGTATGTAAAGTGCAGTGACTTAATTTGTCAGTTTGGCTTATAATATCCAGAATTTTCTTTCAGAAAACGAGCAATTCTGAGTTTATTGAAGACCTGGATTTATTTCGCTCATCCCCTCATTTGCATATTACAGTTTTCTAACTTATAAGCCAAACACAAAGATGACAACAATATTTTACCTGTCATTAATATATACAACTCTTAGACTGCAGCTTAAAGAATGTTCTCAGCTCCTTTCTAGATGTATAGAGGCTGTATACCAGCATCTAAGATACAAAAATATACTAACATCTCAATCACAGGCCGAAATAATGGTGCCAAACCGGAGCAAGGTGAGATACATCTTCTCCAGTGATGGCTTGAGCTACACTTGTGGAGAAATTTTCTCCAGGAGGGGGGTATCAGCCCCCTTCAGCCCTTTCAGCCCCTTCAGCCCCTTTCAGCCCTGAGTGGCCAAGCCCTCAGAAGGGGCGAGCATCTTGTTTACTGCTAGAGTGAGTAATTGATCACAGATGCTATGCCACGTAGTTAAGTGACCTCTGCTCCTTGCAGCGGTGTTGCAAAGTGTATTTTTATAAGAGACAGTACATCTCTTACTTAGCAGGACAATTAAGGAAAATCCTGCTCCCACTTTATTACCATAGTAAAAATAGTGTACATTGTTGTCTATGCTTAAGACAGCAAGAAACAAACATTCTGCTTTGCTTCATCGAGGAGGTGACAAGGATGCAAGGTACTAGGTCAGCGTTTTTTTTTTTTTTGTGCTAGGGCAGTGACGGCTTGGGGCGGTGTGGCGAAGCCAGACTATCTTTGACTCTAGGGAGAGTGACACTGACGCCAGGATACTGATCTGTGCGTTAGTGTGAACAAGTGTCTCAAACACAATAAACACTTAAGAGAAGTGTGATCAGCTTCTCTTGTGATACATTGTGAACAATAAAGACAAATCTTGTGGAACATAGTGCACCAGTGTGCGTTTCCTAGACAATGGAAGACGTGGACATCCAAGGACACTTCAGCTTCTATCAAGTCACCGATACCTGTCGAAGGTGTTGAGAACACCATAGCTCACGTTACAAAGAGCAAGGTATGTTACGAATTTCTTGTAGATCGAGGGATTGCGCAATTCTTGAGTCACAAGGAGTTTGTAATCAACCTATAATCGGCAGTAAGGTGTGGACTTTTGAGTCCAAACAAGTAGGTATTTCGTCAGCCATCATCGAATGAAATATGCTGACATAACACCCCCTAGGGGTAATTTATACTTACAAATTGTATCTCTTGACAGCCCAATGTTGTGATGGTTTCGACAGCTTCTATACCTCGTCTGCAGGGGCGGCTGTGTAGACGATTTGCTGTCACTTATCAGCTAAGTGTTTATTATATGTAGTTATAATTACACATAGCTGGTAAGGCCAAAATTCTCAACAACACTGATGCAAAACAGTCATCTGAAACACATTAATAATCCCATCACTCGTACACCCATATTAACCTACACAAAAAATTATAAATAACACGTAATTAATAGCTGCCAACCATTGACAAAATAACATGGCTAATTTTAGCACATTTATATGTATATATATATATATATATATATATATATATATATATATATATATATATATATATATATATATATATATATATATATATATATATATATATATATATATATATATATATATGTTTATATGTATAATATTTAAGGCATATGTATAATCTAAACCTGCAAAAATAACAAAAAATATTTTTGTCCCAAAAAAGTTTATACCCGACTTCACATAAATACTAAATATATCCCTAACCAACTTAATAATCATTTAAATTTTATTCGGAACTATTCTATGAGCACCAAAAACCAACCCCCTGTATAATCACTCTCTAAAAACAGGTACAACTCACAAAAAAAAAGATAAAACAATGTTACCCCTCTCCCATCCTTAAAAACCCATTAAATCTCATAATTATATTACTCTACAGTCACCATTATGCTCTTGCCACCTTCTCTGATCTTTGCAGAATAGCCTATCCCTAAATAATGTAATTTTACAACCCTTATCTATGAAAAATTATTAAAAATATGAAACATTAAACAGCTTCTGGGCAACGAAATTTGGCAACCTAGCTGCTAAAAATTAATATTTTCTAGACGCTCTTAATACAGACAACTTCTTCAATCCTATTTATTTTATTAACAATAATATAATGAATACTAAGCTACAATATACACTAGTGGTTCAACTGGTTGTGTTGGTGCTGAATGTGGTGGTGTTGCTGGATATGGTGGTGTTGCTGGATGTGGTGGTGTTGCTGGATGTGGTGGTGTTGCTGGATGTGGTGGTGTTGCTGGATATGGTGGTGTTGCTGGATGTGGTGGTGTTGCTGGATGTGGTGGTGTTGCTGGATGTGGTGGTGATGCTGGATGTGGTGGTGATGCTGGATGTGGTGGTGTTGGTGGATGTGGTGGTGTTGGTGGATGTGGTGGTGTTGGTGGATGTGGTGGTGTTGGTGGATGTGGTGGTGTTGGTGGATGTGGTGGTGTTGGTGGATGTGGTGGTGTTGGTGGATGTGGTGGTGTTGGTGGATGTGGTGGTGTTGGTGGATGTGGTGGTGTTGGTGGATGTGGTGATGTTGCTGGATGCGGTGGTGATGCTGGATGTGGTGGTGTTGCTGGATGTAGTGGTGATGCTGGATGTGGTGGTGTTGCTGGATGTGGTAGTGATGCTGGATGTTGTGGTCTTGATGCTGGATGTAGTGGTGATGGTGGTGGTTCTGGAATTACATCTGGAAGTGCTGGTGAGTGGAAGTCCCTCTTCCTCTCGTTAAGCTCGACAATATTTGAAGAAAAACTTAATAGGTTACGTGCTCGGATGGCCGCGTGGAGTGTGGTGATTATGCTGGCTCCGTGAGTGAGTGTATGAGAGAGAGAGAGAGAGAGGAAGAGAAAGAGAGAGGAAGAGAGAGAGAGAGAGAGAGAGAGGAAGAGAGAGAGGGGCATAAGATAATATCACTACATTATGTGATATTTTACTATCTGACGTTTTTCACTCTAAACGGTGTTTCACTTCTTCACTGATGTTTAACTACTCTACGTGAGGTTTTCTGCCCTACGTGGTGTTTCACGACACTACGTGATTTTTCTTTGCCTCACCTGGTGCTTCACTACCCTACCTGGTGCTTCACTACCCTAACTGGTGCTTCACTACCCTACCTGGCGCTTCACTATCCTACCTTGTGCTTCACTACCCTACCTGGCGCTTCACTACCCTACCTAGTGCTTCACTACCCCACCTAGTGCTTCACTACCCTATCTGGCGCTTCACTATCCTACCTAGTGCTTTACTACCCTACCTTGTGCTTCACTACCCTCCCTGGTGCTTCATTACCTTACCTGGTGCTTCACTACCCTACCTGGTGCTTCACTATCCTACCTAGTGCTTCACTACCCTACCTTGTGCTTCACTACCCTACCTAGTGCTTCACTACCCTACCTGGCGATTCACTACCCTACCTGGCACTTCACTACCCTACCTAGTGCTTCACTACCCTACCTGATGCTTCACTATCCTACCTAGTGCTTCTCTACCCTACCTTGAGCTTCACTACCCTACCTGATGCTTCACTACCCTACCTAGTGCTTCACTACCCTACCTGATGCTTCACTATCCTACCTAGTGCTTCTCTACCCTACCTTGAGCTTCACTACCCTACCTGATGCTTCACTATCCTACCTAGTGCTTCACTACCCTACCTTGTGCTTCACTACGCTACCTGGCGCTTCACTACCCAACCTGGCGCTTCACTACCCTACCTGGTGCTTCACTAACCTACCTGGCGCTTCACTATCCTACCTAGTGCTTCACTACCCTACATGGTGCTTCACTACCCTATCTGGTGCTTCATTACCCTACCTTGTGCTTTACTACCCTACCTAGCGATTCACTACACTACCTGGCGCTTCACTGCCCAACCTAGTGCTTCACTACCCTACCTGGCGCTTCACTATCCTACCTAGTGCTTCACTACCCTACCTTGTGCTTCACTACCCTACCTGGTGCTTCACTTCCCTACCTGGTGCTTCACTACCCTACCTGGCGCTTCGCTATCCTACCTAGTGCTTCACTACCCTACCTTGTGCTTCACTACCCTACCTGGTGCTTCACTACCCTACCTGGTGCTTCACTACCCTACCTGGCGCTTCACTATCCTACGTAGTGCGTCACTACCCTACCTTGTGCTTCACTACCCTACCAGGCGCTTCACTACCCTACCTGGCGCTTCACTACCCTACCTGGTGCTTCACTACCCTACCTGGCGCTTCACTATCCTACCTAGTGCTTCACTACCCTACCTTGTGCTTCACTACCCTATCTGGTGCTTCATTACCCTACCTTGTGCTTCACTACCCTACCTAGCGATTCACTACCCTACCTGGCGTTTCACTGCCCAACCTAGTGCTTCACTACCCTACCTGGCGCTTCACTATCCTACCTAGTGCTTCACTACCCTACTTTGTGCTTCACTACCCTACCTGGTGCTTCACTTCCCTACCTGGTGCTTCACTACCCCACCTGGCGCTTCACTATCCTACCTAGTGCTTCACTACCCTACCTTGTGCTTCACTACCCTACCTGGTGCTTCGCTTCCCTACCTAGCGCTTCGCTATCCTACCTAGTGCTTCACTACCCTACCTTGTGCTTCACTACCCTACCTTGTGCTTCACTACTCTACCTGGTGTTTCACTACCCTACCTAGCGCTTCGCTATCCTACCTAGTGCTTCACTACCCTACCTTGTGCTTCACTACCCTACCTGGCGCTTCACTACCCTACCTGGTGCTTCACTACCCTACCTTGTGCTTCACCCCTACCCTGGCCTGGTGCACTACCCTACCTGGTGCTTCACTACCTACCTGGCGCTTCATCATCCTACGTAGTGCGTCACTACCCTACCTTGTGCTTCACTACCCTACCAGGCCGCCTTCACACCCTACCTGGCGCTTCACTACCTACCTGGTGCTTCACTACCCTGCCTGGCGCTTCTCTATCCTACCTAGTGCTTCACTACCCTACCTGGTGCTTCACTACCCTATCTGGTGCTTCATTACCCTACCTTGTGCTTCACTACCCTACCTAGCGATTCACTCTCCCACCCTGCCTGGCGTTTCACTGCCCAACCTAGTGCTTCACTACCCTACCTGGCGCTTCACTATCCCTACCTAGTGCTTCACTACCCTACTTTGTGCTTCACTACCCTACCTGGTGCTTCACTTCCTACCTGGTGCTTCACTACCCCACCTGGCGCTTCACTATCCTACCTAGTGCTTCACTACCTACCTTGTGCTTCACTACCCTACCTGGTGCTTGCTTCCCCTACCTAGCGCTTCGCTATCCTACCTATTGCTTCACTACCCCTACCTTGTGCTTCACTACCCTACCTTGTGCTTCACTACTCTACCTGGTGTTTCACTACCCTACCTAGCGCTTCGCTATCCTACCTAGTGCTTCACTACCCTACCTTGTGCTTCACTACCCTACCTGGCGCTTCACTACCCTACCTGGTGCTTCACTACCCTACCTGCCGCTTCACTATCCTACCTAGTGCTTCACTACCCTACCTTGTGCTTCACTACCCTACCTGGCGCTTCACTACCCTACCTGGTGCTTCACTACCCTACCTGCCGCTTCACTATCCTACCTTGTGCTTCATTACCCTACCTTGTGCTTCACTACCTTACCTGGTGCTTCGCTTCCCTACCTGGTGCTTCACTACCCTATCTGGTGCTTCACTACCCTACTTGGCGCTTCACTACCCTACCTGGCGCTTCACTACCCTACCTGGTGCTTCACTACCCTACCTAGTTTTTCACTACCCTACCTGGTGCTTCACTACCCTATCTGGTGCTTCACTACCCTACCTGGTGCTTCACTACCCTATCTGGTGCTTCACTACCCTACCTGGCGCTACACTACCTTACCTGGTGCTTCACTACCCTACATGGTGCTTCATTAGCCTACCTTGTGCTTCACTACCCTGCCTTGTGCTTCACTACTCTACCTGGTGCTTCACTACCCTACCTGGTGCTACACTACCCTATCTGGCGCTACACTGCCCTACCTAGTGCTTCACTACCCTACCTTTTGCTTCACTACCCTCCCTGGTGCTTCACTACCCTACCTGGTGCTTCACTACCCTACCTTATGCTTCACTACCCTACCTTGTGCTTCACTACCCTACCTTGTGCTTCACTACCCTACCTGGCGCTTCACTACCCTACCTGGTGCTTCACTACCCTACCTGGCGCTTCACTACCGTACCTGGTGCTTCATTACCCTACCTTGTGCTTCACCACCCTACCTTGTGCTTCACTACCTTACCTGGTGCTTCACTATTCTACCTGGTGCTTCACTACCCTATCTGGCGTTACACTACCCTACCTGGTGCTTCACTCCCCTACCTTGTGCCTCACTACCCTACCTGGTGCTTCACTACCCTACCTGGTGCTTCACTACCCTACTTGGTGCTCCACTACCCTACCTGGCGCTTCACTTCCCTACCTGGCGCTTCACTACCCTACCTGTTGCTTCACTATCCTTCCTGGTGCTTCATTACCCTACCTAGTGCTTCACTGCCCTACCTGGTGCTTCACTACCCTACCTGGCGTTTCATTGCCCTACCTGGTGCTTCACTACCCTACCTAGTGCTTAATTACTCTACCTGGCGCTAAACTATCCTACCTTGTGCTTCACTACCCTACATGGTACTTTATTACCCTACCTGGTGCTTAACTACCCTACCTGGTGCTTCACTACCGTACCTGGTGCTTCACTACATTACCTGGCGCTTCACTACCCTACCTGGTGCTTCACTACCCTACCTGGTGCTTAACTACCTTACCTGGTGCTTCACTACCCTACCTGGTGCTTTACTACTCTACCTGGCGCTTCACTATTCTACCTGGTGCTTCACTACCCTACCTGGTGCTTCACTACCGTACCTGGCGCTTCACTACCCTACCTGGTGCTTCACTACCGTACCTGGCGCTTCACTACCCTAGCTGGTGCTTCACTGCCCTACCTGGTGCTTCAGTACCGTACCTGGTGCTTAACTACTCAACCTGGCGCTTCACTACCCTACCTGGTGCTTCACTACCGTACCTGGTGCTTAACTACTCAACCTGGCGCTTCACTACCCTACCTGGTGCTTCACTACCGTACCTGGTGCTTAACTACTCAACCTGGCGCTTCACTACCCTACCTGGTGCTTCACTTTATACAGTATGCGATGTTTCACAACCCAACGTGACAGTTCACTACACTACATTGGTACTTCATTGCCCTGCGTGGTAACATAACAAAAAAAAAAGGCACAATACCGTGATTGGAACAATACACAAATAACCCGCACGTAGAAGAGAGGAGCTTTGTAAATGGTCCAAATCGACCGAAACGTTGTCGTAAGCTCCTCTCTTCTATGTTTGAATTATTTGTGTACCCTACGTGGTGTTTCGTTATACTACGTAGTGTTGCCTACACTACGTGGGGTTTTGACTCCCGTAGCCAGTGTTTCTCTTCGCTGCTAGGCGCTACGCTTCACCCCCATGGTATTGTTGACGACAGAAATAGCGATAATGTATGCCAACATGAACAGTCACAACTAAAATGCGAAATTTGCATTAATTATAATTTTGTTTGCAAAACAACATCAAACTAGTACTTCAATTTCACGTAATTGCCGGCTAACTGCTCTAATGTTGATGCTCTCTGAACATCGCCCATATTAACTAATTTTGCTTTTCCCAAGCGAGCACTGTAATGCAGAACACAATATTATAACTTTACGTTAACCATTGTACACAGGTGTTGCCCACATTGTGGAGGTGCTAAACACACCATACAGAGGTGTAATCGCGACACTGTACACAGTGTGTAGAAGGGAGATTTGCTGTGTTAGGTACAATATTCTCGAATCATATATTGGTAGGTTATGTCATTACTTGAGGAATTTTAATGGTGTGGACGTGAACGTACTTTTTCACCATTTACTACGGAGAACAAAATAATAATAATAATAATAATAATAATAATAATAATAATAATAATAATTATTATTATTATTATTATTATTATTATTATTATTATTATTATTATTATTGTTGTTGTTGTTGTTGTTGTTGTTGTTGTTGATTAATGGTTCAGAGAACCGACAGGTTGATAAATTAGATACATGTGCAACACTTGAGTATCTTTATTGAGGAAACGTTTCGCCACACAGTGGCTTCATCAGTCCATACAAAGAGAAGTGAAGATCAGAAGGAGTTTGAGGTAATTTGTCCCTTAGCCTGGAGCCGATGTAATCAGGCCTACTTCCACTTGTGGATTTGTCCAGGGTGACACTGTCTACGACTGCTTCACCAGTTCATCGCGTATGTGCTGTATTGTTTTCAAGATTGATGGACTTATTACATCGACTCCAGGCTGAGGGACTGATTACCTCAAACTACTCCTGATCTTTATCACTCTTCTTTGAATTGTACTGATGAAGCTACTGTGAAACGAAACGTTTCTTCAGTAAAGATACCCAAATGTTGCACATGTGTCTAAATTATTATTTTATTATTATTTTTATTATTATTATAAATACAGCAAAATTGTGATTCGTTCACTGGAATGACAAATTATGTTTGAAATGAATAAATGTTAATTTAGAAAGGAAATGGCTGTGTGTTGCTTGTTACATATAGTGGCATTACATTTTTTTTATAGACGACACTTTAACCGAACCAAACCTAAAACAACCTGACCAAACTAAATGTAAACTGAGAAATTTGCTTAAAAATAGCTTGAGAAATTGACTGTGGCTTCAGCAGGACTGCTTATGGTTATTTCCTAGTTAAAAAAAAACGTTACAATACCGTTCACTGGAACAATACACAAATAATCCGCACTTAGGAGAGGGAAATTTATAACGACGTTCCGGTCTGACTTAGATCATTGACAAGTAACATTGAAGCGAGAATGAAAGGCCAAAATATATATATGGTGGTGGACGTAGAGGTAGTAGTTGTAGTAGTGTTGGTGGAGGGTAGAGAATAGTGGCAGAAGTAGTAGTGGTAGAGGTAGCAGCAGTGGTAGTACTAGTAGTTGTAGTGGTGGTGGTTATGAGATAGTAGAATTAGTAGTAATGGCGGAAGCAGTGGTCAGGCATTAGTAAAATAGTTAGTAGTAGCTGTCACAATTGAGGGACAAAGTAGGCTGAAGACAGAACGGGAGGAAGGAGAAAGAAGGAAATGTTAGTAATAGTAGTAGTAGAAGAGAAAGAAGTAGTGGAAGAGGAAGTAGAAGTAGTAGTAGTAGAAGAAGAAGAAAGAGTAGTACAGCAGTGGTAGAGGAAGATATAAGCAAGCAGCAGTAGTAGTAATAGTACAGTAGTAGGGAAAAATTAACTGCAGAATATAAAATTAATATAGAAATAGTAGTAGTAGTAATAGTGATGATAGTCAGTAGGAACAAGAGAGCCGAGGACCACTGTAGGAGAGCTACTGGCTAATGGGAATAGGGCAAAGCTATCTACTCTTCTTGTAGTCTTCACAGACACAGTCTTGTCGAAGCATCCCTTATGCTCAACAATCCCCACATGAGTCTTAATACTGGCTTTGTCGCTGTTGAAGACTGTCTTACTCGTTAAGTTGTCAATGGGATCATCCCTTAATTATTCGTATATACATTATTTATATTTATATATAAAGTTATCCCATTGGGGTCTTGCATCACTGAAATTTGAACAATGCTGTAAATATCCTCCTTATATAAAAAAGTTTAAGTTCTTCATCCATGAACTGTTTGGGAGACCCTGGAAACTCAAGCGCAATCGTCAGAATTCCCAAATATAACGCCATGGTGACTGAGCCTCAAGAAGCTTAGATAAGGAAAGGATGGTGTTCGTTGCGTTTTTGTTTTATAAATTGTATGTGACAAGGTGGATAAGAAAACGATGTGGCTGGTGTTTAAACTGACTGAAATAAGGTCAATTGTTCCCTGGATATATTTAATGCTGAGACCCAACGTTGTACTTCAACGCTGTATTTCACGCATCTCTGCATTTCAAGTGAAAAATCCCGATGCGCACTGAGCAGCAGGATTTTTCACTTGAAATACAGAGATGGCTTTATCCTGGAGACAGTGGAAGAAGTGGATAGGTAATTTTTAGGTGTTCAATTCATACTATGCAAACGAAGCGTTTGTATCTGGAGAGGCTTTCGGGGGTCAACGTCCCCGCGGCAGTATGCATACCCATATGTTGCGCTATGTCTTATTCATCAACGTGACGGTACTGAAGTACGAAACCATAAGCTATATCATAACGCTGTTCTGCTCCATAGTGTTTACTCGACTGTATGTTGCTTGATCTTATTCCAGTCAGCGGAGAAGATTTCCAACTTCTGAACCCGTTTAATAAATTTAACTTGACTCTCATTGTTGATTCCGTCTTCTGAGCTTAGTTTTATCTGCTTTAGTGTCGGAACCCAGTGACATACTGGGGGCAACAGTGAATAATGTTAACACGCTGCAGAACACCGTTTTATTGGGACAAGAATGTTCTGTGAAGCCTTGTCACACCCTTTGTTCTGAAGCAAATTGTTTCCTAATATTCCTCTACGAACTTCCCTGAGTATACGGATACTACAGAGGAACGAGCTGTTGAACTGACTCGTTAGAGGATCTGCGACCTGTTTACTTAGTAAGAATGTTAGTTTAAATGTCTTTCGTAACACTAGACATTGTTTATGTAGGCACGAACGATCGAACGCGCGCGCACACACACACACATACACACGCACACACACACAC
>NC_091312.1:19321266-19323766 GCF_038502225.1 Cherax quadricarinatus
AGTGAGGAAGAGCCAGTTGTGAGTGTAGGGGAAGTTCGTGAGGCAGTAGGTAAAATGAAAGGGAGTAAGGCAGCCGGGATTGATGGGATAAAGATAGAAATGTTAAAAGCAGGTGGGGATATAGTTTTGGAGTGGTTGGTGCAATTATTTAATAAATGTATGGAAGAGGGTATAGTACCTAGGGATTGGCAGAGAGCATGCATAGTTCTTTTGTATAAAGGCAAAGGGGACAGAAGAGAGTGCAAAAATTATAGGGGGATAAGTCTGTTGAGTATACCTGGTAAAGTGTATGGTAGAGTTATTATTGAAAGAATTAAGAGTAAGACTGAGAATAGGATAGCAGATGAACAAGGAGGCTTTAGGAAAGGTAGGGGGTGTGTGGACCAGGTGTTTACAGTGAAACATATAAGTGAACAGTATTTAGATAAGGCTAAAGAGGTCTTTGTGGCATTTATGGATTTGGAAAAGGCGTATGACAGGGTGGATAGGGGGGCAATGTGGCAGATGTTGCAGGTGTATGGTGTAGGAGGTAGGTTACTGAAAGCAGTGAAGAGTTTTTACGAGGATAGTGAGGCTCAAGTTAGAGTACATAGGAAAGAGGGAAATTATTTCCCAGTAAAAGTAGGCCTTAGACAAGGATGTGTGATGTCACCGTGGTTGTTTAATATATTTATAGATGGGGTTGTAAGAGAAGTAAATGCGAGGGTCTTGACAAGTGGCGTGGAGTTAAAAGATAAGGAATCACACATAAAGTGGGAGTTGTCACAGTTGCTCTTTGCTGATGACACTGTGCTCTTGGGAGATTCTGAAGAGAAGTTGCAGAGATTGGTGGATGAATTTGGTATGGTGTGCAAAAGAAGAAAATTAAAAGTGAATACAGGAAAGAGTAAGGTTATGAGGATAACAAAAATATTAGGTGATGAAAGATTGGATATAAGATTGGAGGGAGAGAGTATGGAGGAGGTGAATGTATTCAGATATTTGGGGAGTGGACGTGTCAGCGGATGGGTCTATGAAGGATGAGGTGAATCATAGAATTGATGAGGGGAAAAGAGTGAGTGGTGCACTTAGGAGTCTTTGGAGACAAAGAACTTTGTCCTTGGAGGCAAAGAGGGGAATGTATGAGAGTACAGTTTTACCAACTCTCTTATATGGGTGTGAAGCATGGGTGATGAATGTTGCAGCGAGGAGAAGGCTGGAGGCAGTGGAGATGTCATGTCTGAGGGCAATGTGTGGTGTGAATATAATGCAGAGAATTCGTAGTTTGGAAGTTAGGAGGAGGTGCGGGATTACCAAAACTGTTGTCCAGAGGGCTGAGGAAGGGTTGTTGAGGTGGTTCGGACATGTAGAGAGAATGGAGCGAAACAGAATGACTTCAAGAGTGTATCAGTCTGTAGTGGAAGGAAGGCGGGGTAGGGGTCGGCCTAGGAAAGGTTGGAGGGAGGGGGTAAAGGAGGTTTTGTGTGCGAGGGGCTTGGACTTCCAGCAGGCGTGCGTGAGCGTGTTTGATAGGAGTGAATGGTGACGAATGGTTTTTAATACTTGACGTGCTGTAGGAGTGTGAGCAAAGTAACATTTATGAAGGGGTTCAGGGAAACCGGCAGGCCGGACTTGAGTCCTGGAGATGGGAATACAGTGCCTGCACTCTGAAGGAGGGGGTGTTAATGTTGCAGTTTAAAAACTGTAGTGTAACGCACCCTTCTGGCAAGACAGAGATGGAGTGAATGATGGTGAAAGTTTTTCTTTTTCGGGCCACCCTGCCTTGGTGGGAATCGGCCAGTGTGATAATAATAAAAAAAAATAAATATATATATTATCAAGAGGAGCCTCATAACAGCTGGATGCCCAGCAGTAAGGGAGCCACCCCAACTATGCAGATCTGATGGCAGCCAGAAGCGTCCAGATGGTATCACCCTTCAAACCTGGACAGATGGGAAGCAGGTGGTGTGGGACTATACATGTGCATCTACCTTGGCTGATACATATCTCCAATACACCTGGGAGGAAGGAGGGGCAGCTGCCAGCTTCAGGGAGTCCCAAAAGTCTAGAAAATATGGAGAACTTGCCCATCATTATATGTTTGTTCCCATAGGCTCAGAGACCCTTGGCTCATGGGGAAAGAGTGCATCTACATTCCTTAAGGAGCTGGGAAAAAGACTCATCAGGGTAACTAGGGATCCCAGGGCAGCTAGTTTTCTGTTCCAGCGGCTCAGTGCGGCTGTTCAAAGGGGTAATGCCTGCTGTATTTTGGGAACACGCCCCAGCTCTGAGGAGCTGGATGAGATTTTCGCCTTATAGTCGGTGATACACACGTAACAACATGTACCTTATATGCCACCTTTATATCAACAATGTATCTCTTAAATCTTCTGTACCATATTATGTAATAAAATATTCCTATTGGTAAAAAAATATATATACTAAAAGATGGGGTGGTAGGGGAAGTGGAATATTCAAACGGCTTCAGGAAGAAATAAAAATATTCTTAATTGAAGCCTTT
>NC_091312.1:19328766-19386266 GCF_038502225.1 Cherax quadricarinatus
TTTTCTCTTATACGTTTAAAGATATATTTTTTCATTAACGTTAGTGTAAAAAATTTTAATTTTGCACCAAAAGAATCTTAGAAAACTTACCTAACCTTATTATAACAAGCACAATTTATTTTAGCCTAACCCAACTAAATATATTTTAGATTTGTTTACAATAATTTAATACTAAACAAACACAGCGAAATATATTTTTTTCGTTAGGTTCAGAATGATTTTGGCGAAATTATTGCATACACAAATTTTCACTTGTCCTATATGGCAAGATGAGCGTTGCTATTTAAGCCAAGATCGCAAGTTCTGCCTATTCGGCACGAATATATATATATATATATATATATATATATATATATATATATATATATATATATATATATATATATAGAGAGAGAGAGAGAGAGAGAGAGAGAGAGAGAGAGAGAGAGAGAGAGAGAGAGAGAGAGAGAGAGAGAGAGAGAGAGAGAGAGAGAGAGAGAGAGAGAGAGAGAGAGAGAGAGAGACAGACAGACAGACAGACAGAGACACAGAGAGACAGAGAGAGACAGAGAGAGAGAGACAGACAGACAGAGACAAAGACAGAGACAGAGAAAAAAATACATTAAAAGAGGAATAACATTTCTCTAACACATACATAGAACGATGTTTCTGAAATGTTTTATTCCAGTCGAGTTGTGTTGGTCTTCAGCCAGCACAACTCTACCGGAGCTTTATTGGTCTACAATGGTTTCAGTTTACGCTCAAAAACATGTGTTTCTAACTTATTTTACGAAGCTGAATTCAAACCTAACCTTAGTTTAGCCCCAACATATTCAGTTTTTGTGAACGCCATAGTGAACGGTTTCACCAAGACGGCCAACATGGAGAAGAGTTGCAAAAATTATTATTATAATTATGGGGTAGCGCTAAACCCGTAGGATTATACAGCGCATGTACGGGGTGTATGCAAGGTATTCCGGCTCTCCCTCTCTCTCTCTCTCTCTCTCTCTCTCTCTCCCTCTCTCTTTTTTTTTTTTTTTTTTTACACAGGGTTTGTCAAGGTTAAGGATCCCTAGCTTTATTGACAAGCTAAGAGCTGTTACCTGCATCAGCTCTCTCTCTCTCTCTCTCTCTCTCTCTCTCTCTCTCTCTATATATATATATATATATATATATATATATATATATATATATATATATATATATATATATATATATATATATATATATATATTTATATATATATATATATATATATATATATATATATATATATATATATATGAATCTTAGAAAGTGACCGTTGGAACGAATCTGCTGAGATTTTTTACTCATTTCTGTAACTTTGCAAACTTCTGAAAATGTGTTGATTGCAACACGAAAGGCCTAGAGCTATTGTTCAACTCCCCCTGAGATTGTTTTGAATTATATATATAAATATATATATATATATATATATATATATATATATATAAATGGGGAAGTGGAACAGAATTCTTCCTCCGTAAGCCATGCGTGTCGTAAGAGGCGACTAAAATGCCGGGAGCAAGAAGCTGGTAACCCAATCTCCTGTATATATTACTAAATTTAAAAGGAGAGACTTTCGTTTTTCCTTTTGGGCCACCCTGCCTCAGTGGGATACGGCTGGTAAGTTGAAAGAAAGAAAGAATGTATATATATATATATATATATATATATATATATATATATATATATATATATATATATATATATATATATATATATAACACTGATCTCTGGCTGAAGGAGACTCGAACCTTCGAACCTTAGGACAAGGTACGCAGTGCTTTACCAATCTACCCACACTGGACAATACCTTGGCGTGTAGTATGCGCTACACGTTTGATCCAAGGCAGCCAGCTTTCAGGGAGAAGGCTGTCCAGTGTGGGTAGATTGGTAAAGCATTGCGTACCTTGTCATAAGGTTCGAAGGTTCGAGTCTCCTTCAGCCAGAGATCAGTGTTTATATATATATATATATATATATATATATATATATATATATATATATATATATATATATATATATATATATATATATATATATATATATATATATATATATATATTCTTTCTTTCAACTTACCAGCCGTATCCCACTGAGGTGGGGTGGCCCAAAAAGAAGAAATATCTTCACCACCATCACTCAATCACTGTCATGCCAAAGGCAGGCCTATACTACAGATCAGATGCCCCTCCAAACTGCAATATCCCCATCTCTCCTCAGAGTGCAGGTACTGTACTTTCCACCTCCAGGACTCAAATCTGGCTAACCAGTTTCCCTGAATCCCTCCATAAATGGTACGTTGCTCACACTCCAACAGCACATAACGTCATAAAAATCACTAGCTGCACACCCGTGTATTGGATGTCCAGGCCTCTTCCGTACAAAACCTACTTTACCCCCTCACTCCAATCTTTCTTAGGACGACCCCATCTCAATGGCCACACTGTTTGGCACACCTGTACACCTGCTTGTTAATGCAAATATATAATTAGCCAATCAGGTGACAAAACCTCAGTGCCTAAAATCATGCAGAAATTGTCATGAGATTCAATTTTTGTTCAGACCAAACATCAGAATGGGTAAAAAATGTGATTCATGTGACTTTGGCCGTGGCATGAATGTTGGTGCCGGACGAGGTGGTTTGAGTTTCTCAGAAATTGATAATGTCCTAGAATTTTCACGCACAATGGTTTTTAGTGTTTATAGAGAATGAGGTGAAAAAGCACAAAATATCAAGTGAGTGGAAGTTCTTTGGGGAAAAAACGCCTTTTTGATGAAGGAGGTCAGAGGAGTATGGCCAAACTGGTTCAAGCTGACAGGAAAGCGACAGTAACAAAAATAACCGTTACAACAGTGGTTTGCAGAAGAGCATATCTGAACGCACAACACATCGAACCTTAAAGTAAAGGAAATTCAGAAGCAGAAAATCACACCAGGTTTCACTCCTGTCAGCTAAGAACAGGAAACTAAGGCTTCAGTAGGCAAAGGCTCACCTAAACTAGACAGTTGAAGATTGAAAAAACGTCGTCTGGTCTGACGAATCGCAATTGTTGTTGCAACATCCAGATGTTTGGGTCAGAATTTAGAGTAAACTTTTGGAATGTGGTAGAATGGAAGACTCGCAGCACAAATGTGCATCTGACAGATCTTAAGCAACACAGCAACTGCCTGTTGCTATCGTGTAAACTATGACCTGAATCTCAAAGGAATGTTTCCAACACGTTGTTGTATCCATGTCACGAAGAATTCAGGCTATTCTGGGGATAAAGTGGGCCCTACCCAGCACTAGAAATGACCCCATGAGTGTAAACATATATAGATAATGATGGATACATAGATAAGTTTCCATATTTTTGTGAAATAATAATATTACCTTAAAAAGGGTGGTGTCGTGATACCTCACAAGATATATACACCGAAAGGAATATTTCTCTTAACGTATATATACTCTGGAGTTTACTTTAATCCCTATTTTAGGGATTAAAGTGTTCATGTTACCGAGAAGCCTTAATTAATGACCCTAGTGTAGACGATAGGCTTTAACCCCCCATTAACCAGTCCATCAACTTTGATAACGGCGAGACGTTTCTTGATCCAAGGGACTGGATCTGTTCTTTCTTCCCTTGAAGTGAATTTTCTTTCTCCCATTCACCAGATGTTGTAAGATCTTGCGGGTTTAGCACTTCCCCACAAGAATAACGATAATACAATAAAAGCAGTATTATTGTTTTTATACTAATAATTAATAATAATAATAATAATAATAATAATAATAATAATAATAATAATAATAATAATAATAATAATAATAATAATAATAATAATAACTAGGCAGTGTGCGTGTGTTACAATATGAATATTCATCAGTAACTTGGCTCAGCCTCTGGCACTCTGGAGGCACCTCTGAAGACTTGCCTGTCACTGCAACTCTCACTGTCAGACACCGCCTTGGCACTGCAGTTCTCACTGTCTGAGACCACTTTGGCACTGTAGCTCTTACCGCCAGAGACCACTTTGACAATGCAGCTCTCACTGCTAGAGATCATCTTGGCACTGCAGCTCTCACTGCCGAAGACAAGCTCGTCACTACAGCTTTTAGTGCCGGTGCAGAGACCACCTCGTTAGTGCAGCTTTCACTGCCGGAAATTACCTAGTAACTGCATTTCTACCTACCAGAGATTGCTTCGTCACTGCAGTTCTCACTGCCAGAAACCATCTCGTCACCTGCATGTCACTGAAGCTTTCACTGCTAGATATCACTCACCTCTTCACAGCAGCTCACGGTGCCAAAGTTCACCTCGTCACATGTATATCGCTGTAGATCTTCCTAACTGAAAAGCAGCGTTCCTGCCTCTCTTCAGCTTAAAAACATGTTGCGTATTTGGGTTTTCAACTTATAAACGAGTTGTGTGTATAACATACAATATTCCGCAGCAGTTGGAAACATTATTTGCTTCTTAATTGTCAGTTTCGTACGTACGAACGTGCGTAACTTACTATGTGTTCGTAAGTGCATGTATTAGGCTTATGAAGGCGTTGGCAAGTATTGTAAGTGCGGATTTGTGTGTAAATTAATATGGCGTTCGTGAGTGCGGTGCGTGTAACTTGGTATAGCGTTCGTGAGTGCGGTGCGTGTAACTTGGTATGGCGTTCGTAAGTGCCACTTTATAAACGAAATGCAAAACCTGGAAATTATTCAGAAATTATAAATTATATTACACATACTAAATGAGGAATAAGGCATAGTGTATGACGGTAAAAAAGACGTGGGGGTAAAATAAAACATGTGGTAGGTAAAAGACATGAGGTAGATAAAAGACATGAGGTAGATAAAAGACATAAGGCAGGTAAAAGTCATAAGTCATGCAAAAGACATGAGACAGATGTAAGACCCTAGGCAATCATAAGACGCGAGGCAGGACGTCATGAGACGTCAGACAGGCAGGTATAATTGAGACCCCACCACCAGTCACTCGGTATTCAAGACATCTTCATTCAGTAACACAAATTAAAGTTGAATTATTAATGAAGCTCGGAGAGTAGGCTGAAGACTGCCAGGCTGCGTGGTCATCCGAAATTATCCCTCCAGGGAGATGGCGGAGCAGATAAAATTTCCAATTATACGAGGGAGACTTGGTAATTGGTCCGGCACTGAGCCGAGTTCCTCTATCCTCCCAAAACCATGTTGTTATTCCCAGGCATTTACAAACCCTGTGTTGCTGCTCTTGTTCGGCTCGCTAATATATGCTTCTCTCTTCTGAATTCACTTTCCTCTTTGTGAGTAAATTCGCAGCCCTTTCCCACTAGACTAGGCTTTAAATGCTGCTCTATTAGGAATGGGATATATCTGTCTCGTCCTTTGTCAGTTCTCTTGATACAGTAGAGTGCATATTAATTGCGACAGTGATGGAAAATTAATGTTTATTTAAAAAATACACGTAAATATGACAGATAATTTATTTAATAAGAGATATGACTATCTTTTGCTTTTATTAACACTGCTACATGGCACGGAATCGATCAATGTTGAACACATTTTGACAAGTTCTTCGTCGTGATACCAGTCCTAATTACAGCAGCAATTAGCTTCTCTAAAGTTGAACAGTCCTGTTTCGCGATCCTGCGTTTGGTTATTACCCATAGATTCTCAATTTGGTCAGGTCAGGAGAGCTTCCAGGCCAATTTAAAATGCTTAGCCTACTCCGAAAAATGTTAGCATTTTTCTGTGAGTGTGGCATGGAGCAAGATCCTGTTGGAAAATGCTTCCTCTATCAGGAAAGCCTCTATCCACAATAGGAAGCAAATGAGTTGCTAGCAGATGAGTTGTATTTGTCACTGTTCATCGTTCTCTCAACAATAACAAGCCATCCAGGGTTTTCAGCAATAAAACTACCCGAAACCATCTTATGTAGGCGTTTTGACGCTTGTTGAATGTGTCTATTCTGAAGAGGTTCGCCTTTGCTCCGTTTCACTACCACTGATCTGTACGCATGTTCTTCAAAATGCACCTCATCTGAAAATACAGCTTCTCTCCATTCATCTGTCGTCCATTCCTTATAATCGAGTGCCCATCGCAGCCGTTTTTTTCTTCGTAGCAGCAGTCAGAAATTGTTTCTTAGCCGACTTTCTGGCAGTTCTGCCAGGTTCATCGAACAACTGAAGAATCAACTTTTACGCCAGCTGAAGCCAAATCTCTCTGTAGATCTCTTTGCTGGTTTTCTTGGGATCCTCCTCACTATTTCTTACGATAACCTTGTCATCGTGAAGTGTTGCCTTGCGTTTTGGTTCACATCTTCCTCGACGCAGCACTCCACAACCACCAGTGCCGTCAGCTCTCTCCAGAATCCGACCAGCAGTTGACTTTGCTTTGCTTAAAATTTCGGTGATCTGTCTGATACTCAAATCAGCATATTTTCCAGGAGCTACAATACTTGCACGTTTCCTAGGTGTAACATCCATCATGAATTTCAGCAGTAACCGTAAACCGAAGGGGAGAATCTGGAGAAAAAACATTCACTCACGGAGTATGCTTGCAGGAATAGCTTTACAGAATAATAGCTGTTGTAGCACTGACAAGAGTCGCAGGTTAACACCACAGCTGAATGGTTGCCAGAAGTCAGTAGTAAACTCTTCCGAAAAGAAAAGAACCCAAACTACATTAATTCAGCCGGAGATTAAGACATGTTATGAGATAATCACAAGATTTATTCCTGCCCCAATTAATTTGTACACAACTGTAAAATATCATTACACCGTTCGAATATATGTAAATATTTCTATATATGAATATTTATATGTAAATATTTTGTGATAACAACAAACTAGCGGTGTGATAACAAACCAGCGTTGTGATAAACCAGCGGTTTGATAACAAATTAAGGAAATATCACTTGAACAAATACTTAAAACGTTAATTAGGACACGTGTGAGTCTTAGGAACTTGTTCACTCCCGTGTTCACTCACAGTAGTGAACAAGGTCTCAAGATTGAAAGTTTCCTACTTAATTAGTTAAGTGTCGCTCACGCTTTGCACATCGATTTTATTTTGTGAGGGTTACAGAGTGGCCTAAAGGAGGGCAGAATTGCATACTTCAGAATATGTAATGTCTTTGTATCAGATATGAATTATTTGAGTGCAAAATCGTTTAGTATAATTTTTCTGACCTTGAGAGTGTTTTTTTTTTAAATAAGAATAATGTGAGGTTATGAGCAGCACTAGTAGTAATAGTGGCAGTAGTAGTAATAGTGGTAGTAGTAGTAGTAGTATCAGTGGTGGTAGTAGTATTAGTAGTTGTAGTATTGGTGATGGTAGTATTAGTAGTAGTAGTGGTGGTGGTGGTAGCAGTAGCAGTGGTGGTGGTAGCAGTAGTTGTGGTGGTGGTGGTAGTAATAGTTGTGGTGGTGGTAGTAGTAGTGATGGTGTAGTAGTGATGGTGGTGCCAGTAGTAGTCGTAGTAATAGTAGCAGTAGTATTAGTGGTAGTAGTCATAGTGGTGGTAGTAGTAGTAGTAATAGGAATAGCAACTGTGGTAGTAGTAGTCGTAGTAATAATAGTAGTAGTAGTAACTGTGATAGTAGTAGTAGTAGTAGTAGAAGTAGTAGTAGTAGTACTAGCAACAGCATATTCATATCTTAAGTAGTATAACCTAAAACATTTCGCTGTGATCCTCATACCAAGTGCAGCGTAAACTAACAATACGCTACAATACATGTAATTATGGGATGACACAACACATTCAAAACTAATATACGCACTTGACACTCAGAATAATTTTCTTTCAAAATAAAATTTACTTAAGCACTTTTTTTTTTGTTTTGATGGATTCAATTTACGTAAAATGCGAAGACTGTAATTGTGAGGCAGGTTGCTGGTCGCTGTGTTCCCTCAGCGAGAAGAACAGAGAGTTCCTGGGTTTACAAGCTGGATAAGAGCAGTGAGTCCCTGGGTTACTACTCCCTCCCCACAGTACTTACCCTCCCTTCGTGACAATGAGTGGGAGGGTGAACAGTTGTCAAGGCTGCCACAGACCTCATGGCCGACTGCTGCTCTGTGATGTTAGGTTAGACAACAGTAACGTGCCCAATGTTGCTGTGTTATACCTTCATACCCAGTGTTGCTGTGTTATATTTTCATATCCAGTGTTGCTGTGTTATATCTTCATTCCCAGTGTTACTGTGTTACGTCAACATACCCAGTGTTGCTATGTTATGCCTTCATACAGCAGAGTATTATCATCTTGCATACATTGTTTAGCACGTGTTACACTGCATTGTTTTGTATACATA
This sequence comes from Cherax quadricarinatus, assembly GCF_038502225.1. Classification (NCBI taxonomy): domain Eukaryota; kingdom Metazoa; phylum Arthropoda; class Malacostraca; order Decapoda; family Parastacidae; genus Cherax; species Cherax quadricarinatus. Next base: position 19,337,059 of record NC_091312.1, read on the forward strand.
TTGCAGTATATGTCAATATGTATAACCTTTCACAAAATGTCCAGCACGTATCACTGTGTATGTTACCTTGTATGCATTATCCCGCAGCCATCACTATGTATATTCCGATATACATTATTTCACTATATTTTTTGTCAAATATGTTTTACTCGAAAACGTGACGTTACAAGTGTGTCATGGGCATACAAGTATGTCCAGGACACGAGTACAGGTGTGTCTTGGACACACAAGTGTGTCTGGGACACACAAGTGTGTCTAAGATACATAAGTACAGGTGTGTCTGGGTCATACAAATCCTAAATGTGTCTGCAACACACATCATCAATGAACATTTTCTGCAAGTCAGTATCTGGAAAAACAAATCTGACGACACGGCGGCGTGGACGAAATAAAAAAAATGGACTGTTTTCATTTTTCATATTTTCCTTGCGTTTCAGAAACCAATAAAATCATATTTATCCCATATTTTTTTCATTTTTTTTCTATACATGGTGTCTCGGGTTGGTAGTGATGACTTAGGAAGTAACCCAACACAATTAAATATACCTCTTTACTCCCTTAATTATCTCGTATTGGGAGAAGTGTAGGTAGTTTACTGCACTAACGTGTGTGTGTGTGTGTGTGTGTGTGTGTGTGTGTGACAGCAGGGGAATTTAAAGCAATAAGAGAATGAGAGCGATAATGAGAAAGACATTATAATTCTTGAATAATTACCCAGAGTTGTTTGTAATATGTACATTAGATGGATGATGATAATAATACTTATTATTTTATCATTATTAATATTATTATCATCATGGTGAAAAGCAACAGCTGTGTGGGTCACGCAGCGTCTGGGAAACAGGAGGCAATAAAGTCTGATTCGATATAAAAAAGGGGTAGCTATGATTCAAGGCGCGCCACCGCCTCCCCTCCCCGCACAGGTATTAAGGCACGCCACCGCCTCCCCTCCCCGCACAGGCATCAAGGCGCACCACCGCCTCCCCTCCCTGCACAGGTATCAAGGTACGCCACCGCCTCCCCTCCCCGCACAGGCATCAAGGCGCGCCACCGCCTCCCCTCCCCGCACAGGCATCAAGGCACGCCACCGCCTCCCCTCCCCACACAGGCATCAAGGCACGCCACCGCCTCCCCTCCCCGCACAGGCATCAAGGCACTCCACCGCCTCCCCTCCCCTCACAGGCATCAAGGCACGCCACCGCCTCCTCTCCCCACACAGGCATCAAGGCACGCCACCGCCTCCCCTCCCCGCACAGGCATCAAGGCACGCCACCGCCTCCCCTCCCCACACAGGCATCAAGGCAGGCCACCGCCTCCCCTCCCCACACAGGCATCAAGGCACGCCACCGCCTCCCCTCCCCACACAGGCATCAAGGCACTCCACCGCCTCCCCTCCCCACACAGGCATCAAGGCACGCCACCGCCTCCTCTCCCCACACAGGCATCAAGGCACGCCACCGCCTCCCCTCCCCGCACAGGCATCAAGGCACGCCACCGCCTCCCCTCCCCACACAGGCATCAAGGCACGCCACCGCCTCCCCTCCCCACACAGGCATCAAGGCACGCCACCGCCTCCCCTCCCCACACAGGCATCAAGGCACGCCACCGCCTCCCCTCCCCGCACAGGCATCAAGGCACTCCACCGCCTCCCCTCCCCACACAGGCATCAAGGCACGCCACCGCCTCCCCTCCCCACACAGGCATCAAGGCACGCCACCGCCTCCCCTCCCCGCACAGGCATCAAGGCACGCCACCGCCTCCCCTCCTCACACAGGCATCAAGGCTCGCCACCGCCTCCCCTCCCCACACAGGCATCAAGGCACGCCACCGCCTCCCCTCCCCGCACAGGCATCAAGGCACGCCACCGCCTCCCCTCCCCGCACAGGCATCAAGGCACGCCACCGCCTCCCCTCCCCACACAGGCATCAAGGCACGCCACCGCCTCCCCTCCCCACACAGGCATCAAGGCACGCCACCGCCTCCCCTCCCCGCACAGGCATCAAAGCACGCCACCGCCTCCCCTCCCTACACAGGCATCAAGGCACGCCACCGCCTCCCCTCCCCACACAGGCATCAAGGCACGCCACCGCCTCCCCTCCCCACACAGGCATCAAGGCACGCCACCGCCTCCCCTCCCCACACAGGCATCAAGGCACGCCACCGCCTCCCCTTCCCACACAGGCATCAAGGCACGCCACCGCCTCCCCTCCCCGCACAGGTATCAAGGCACGCCACCGCCTCCCCTCCCCGCACAGGCATCAAACCACGCCACCGCCTCCCCTCTCCGCACAGGCATCAAGGCACGCCACCGCCTCCCCTCCCCACACAGGCATCAAGGCACGCCACCGCCTCCCCTCCCCACACAGGCATCAAGGCACGCCACCGCCTCCCCTCCCCAAACAGGCATCAAGGCACGCCACTGCCTCCCCTCCCCACACAAGCATCAAGGCACGCCACCGCCTTCCCTCCCCACACAGGCATCAAGGCACGCCACCGCCTCCCCTCCCCACACAGGCATCAAGGCACGCCACCGCCTCCCCTCCCCACACAGGCATCAAGGCACGCCACCGCCTCCCCTCCCCACACAGGCATCAAGGCACGCCACCGCCTCCCCTCCCCACACAGGCATCAAGGCACGCCACCGCCTCCCCTCCCCACACAGGCATCAAGGCACGCCACCGCCTCCCCTCCCCGCACAGGCATCAAGGCACGCCACCGCCTCCCCTCCCCACACAGGCATCAAGGCACGCCACCGCCTCCCCTCCCCACACAGGCATCAAGGCACGCCACCGCCTCCCCTCCCCACACAGGCATCAAGGCACGCCACCGCCTCCCCTCCCCACACAGGCATCAAGGCACGCCACCGCCTCCCCTCCCCACACAGGCATCAAGGCACGCCACCGCCTTCCCTCCCCAAACAGGCATCAAGGCACGCCACTGCCTCCCCTCCCCACACAGGCATCAAGGCACGCCACCGCCTTTCCTCCCCACACAGGCATCAAGGCACGCCACCGCCTCCCCTCCCCACACAGGCATCAAGGCACGCCACCGCCTCCCCTCCCCACACAGGCATCAAGGCACGCCACCGCCTCCCCTCCCCACACAGGCATCAAGGCACGCCACCGCCTCTCCTCCCCACACAGGCATCAAGGCACGCCACCGCCTCCCCTCCCCACACAGGCATCAAGGCACGCCACCGCCTCCCCTCCCCACACAGGCATCAAGGCACGCCACCGCCTCCCCTCCCCACACAGGCATCAAGGAGCGCCACCGCCTCCCCTCCCCACACAGGCATCAAGGCACGCCACCGCCTCCCCTCCCCGCACAGGCATCAAGGAGCGCCACCGCCTCCCCTCCCCACACAGGCATCAAGGCACGCCACCGCCTCCCCTCCCTACACAAACATCTCAGTAACAATTTGTTCTCTCATTGTGTCCTCTGTAATAACAACAAAAGTCACAAACATCACTTTTATGTTCAAATCACGCACCATTTACAACAAAACAACATAACCACGATCTTTAAATTTATAATTATTTTGTTGTCATTCTTTTTAATAATACTGTTCAACAAAATTAGTTTAACATTCCCGTCCACCATCAAAGTATCATTATCTTCAACATAACTCTCATTTATATTTTTCATATAGCTTTCAAAAAACCTCATTACTGATAATGTTTTACACATCTGTACACTAACTTTCATAATAAAACTGAATATCTCATTTAATTAATAAAATTGCACCAATCACTTTTGTCAATCACTATATATATATATATATATATATATATATATATATATATATATATATATATATATATATATATATATATATATATATATATATACATATATATATATATATATATATATATATATATATATATATATATATATATATATATATATATATATATGTATATATATATATATATATATATATATATATATATATATATATATATATATATATATATGTATATATATATATATATATATATATATATATATATATGTATATATATATATATATATATATATATATATATATATATATATATATATATATATGTATATATATATATATATATATATATATATATATATATATATATATATATATATATATATATATATATATATATATATATATATATATATATATTTGTCGTGCCGAATAGGTAAAACTTGTGATTTTGGCTTAAATAACAATGTTCTTCTTGCCGAATAAGGCAAGCGAAAATTTGTGTATGCAATAATTTCGCAAAAATCATTCCGAACCTAATGAAAAAAAAATATATTTAATTGTGTTTGTTTATTATTAAATTATTGTAAACTTATCTATAATATGTTTAGTTGGATTAGGCTAAATTAAATTGTTCTTGTTATAATAAGGTTAGGTAAGTTTTCTAAGGTACTTTTGGTACAAAATCATTAATTTTTATATTACCGTAATTGAAAATAATGTATCCATAAATGTATAAGAGAAGTTTTTGAAGAAAGAACTTAATTTTAAATGAGTTCATGCTAAATGACCTGTTTTACCTATTCAGCACGACATATATATATACACACACACCCATACACGATTAGCTGAATGCAACATTACTCAGCATTATGATTTGCAACATAAGATCACTTGCCACAAATCATAATTGTTACCCACCATTCGTTTGTAATATATCCAGACTAATAAATGTGGCTCCCCCTTTTCCCCCCCTCGGACATTCATTTTGTGTGATGATAAAATTTCACGGACAAATTCGAGGTTCGTTTTCATTTACATATTAATGGAAATATTAGCGGAGTATCGCCGGAAAAAAATATTTCAGATTTATCAGAAATAAACACTGATGGATTTGATCTTATCTGCATGAGTCTCTGTCCTGATAAATTTATTATCTTGGTGACCTTTTAGACATGCCAAGCTTATCTTCAGTTTAATAATTCGAATAACATATGTAATTATTCCTTTGACTTATATTATTCTTACATGTTAGTCCTGTATCACCATCGTCACTGTATTTCCCCCCTCCCCCATTACCACCTGTTTCATCACTATTATCTATGTCACTATTGTTATACTCTGCATCACCGCCATTACCATTTTTTTGCATCGCCATGATTGCTCTCTGTATCACCATCACCACCATCTGTATTACCATTATTTCCATTTGTATCATCATCATCTGTGTCACTATCATCACCAACTTTATCACCTTATATGACTATCGTCTACATAAAAAATTTCTTTTCAAACTGCGATCGCTCAAATTTAAATTATGGGGCTTTTATCTACATTAATTAAAAATCAGTAATCTACATTAACAAGCTCTTATCTAAATTAACAAGCTCTTATCTAAATTAACAAGCTCTTATCTAAATTAACAAGCTCTTATCTAAATTAACAAGCTCTTATCTACATTAAATGGCCCAGTCACTTGTTTGTTCTTGCTTTCACTTCATCAAAGTTTTCTTTTTTAAGGATTTATTGTCGTTTTAGTTTCCTATTTTACTTCAGATTTTTTGTATTAAATAAATTTTTTCCAGGAAGATATTTACTTATTAACGCAAATTTTGCAAAATAGGTTAAAAACGTTGTTGGGAAGTATTGTCTCATGTTTCTCAAATCCCTTTACAAAAATGAGTGCACTTTTTTTTATATCTCTTTAACATCTCTTTAATATATCAGCAGTATCTCTCTACTTTTTATGTTCCGCGATTTTTCGTTATTTTTAATGGATTTTCAAAAGGCATCTGGAAAAAAAATTGTTCCCTCCCCCTTTTTCTATATGTGACAGAATAATTTTATTTTCCGTTTGCGAGTATGTTTCAGAATCCTTTGTCTTCTTTGTCTACTTTCAGTACAACATATGTGTTTCATGCAATGCAAAATATATCAAACTTCCCTCAAATGCTTTTACATCACCATGTTTTTCTATCTTTTGTCTATTCGGTTCTCTTTGTTTTTCATTGTTTTCCTCTGCTAATTAATATTTTTGTAACTTGATAACACCCAATAAAAAAATGATAACTTCTACCAAGTGCGTTTATTTAATATACCGAAGATCATTTTGCTCATTTCTAGAAAATACTGAGTCTATTAAGACTGGTGTTTTCCCCTCTCATTCTAGTTTGATCTCTAATGCGCTGATGCCAGGAATGTTCAGCCATCACAGTCAGACACATGGCTTACAATTGGTTTTCAAATTTAACCTCATTGGCCATTCCGTCAGTTTCTCCATAATGGGTGTTTCTGAACACAAGGATATATTCATTTTTTTTCTTCATATTTAAGTAATATTTTATCGCACTAAATAATTCCTTATTAATCTTGTCATTCTTCTCTCATTTTTTCCATCTCTGTTCTACAGTGCTGGACTCAAGGATCGTTTAGTGTTTCCAGGTCACTGGCTATTAAATTCACCATAAATTTGATAATCCAGCAGGTGGCTCCGACATCTATTCACATCCTACAGGTGACTTTGAAGTCCACTGACATTCTGTCGAGTGATTTCGACGTCCACTAACATCCTATATGTGACTTCTGTATCCACTAACAACGTACATGTGCCGTCGACATCCACTCAGATCTCCGTCACAGCTGACATCTGACCTACTTGATCAGAACTTCATCAATCCCTGTATATATTGACCTCTCTCTTTACTCCACGTATCACTTGATGAAGGTAACTGGACGAACATTGTCTCTAATAAAGATATGTTCTGTATTAAATAATTTTCTATCATCCTTGTTGATAATACCTGCTCCACAACAATATATTTTGACAACATTGCTGCTGCACATTTTCCCTTTGTATCTGTCTTTTCTTCACACTGAATCTTTTTTCTTTTTTTTTAGTTACTTTAGTTAGACTCACAATATTTTGGTTCCATTGTGTATACAATGTCCTTCAGGTTCAGTCTATTTTCAAAGTTTTTTTTTTTTTTATTTTGTATATAAGAATTTTGCAAATTTATTTGTCTGTTTTGTTTTCCCAATTTGTTTTGTGATTTTGTAGTTGTGGCTTTTCGCTCCTGGATATCCTAAATTCGCATATAACGGTTGGATTTTACCCCTGTCAGTCTGTTAACTTACATTTTTTCCTAATTTTTCCTAGATTTTAGAGTCTCTTATGTCTTAAAATTTAAAGCTGAAAGAAGGTCCTTGATTCCACAGCGGTGAAAGAGTTGAGTAAAATTTTGACATTCACTGCCTGAGGAAGTAATTTGCTGGATGAGAACACTGGTGTTATTTTGTAACAGAAATTAAAATTACAGAGATAATCATACTAGTGATGCAGAATATTACATATGATTTATGAAGACAACATTTAAAAATTAAATGCTTATAAATGACCAGACTTATGTTGAGACACTGCCGGGAGGGTCGTCAACAGCCAGCATCGTATTGCTATTGCCTCACAAAACTGCAATATTGTGAAACAGGTAAAAAACTTGATGTAGTGCAATCTCTGTGCGACCGAGATGGGACTCCAGTGTTCCCAGTAAGTGCTAACATTCCTTGAGTTGTAACTTAACAACACCCTCATAAGGCACCTGAGCCGTAGCCCAACGTACAGGTGATATTGTGGAAAATACTGTATATTTTCCGGAAATACGGTAATTTATATGTAAATAGATGCCCTATATTGTATTTTTAAAAGAAGTATATTATCGAAAATGGGAAACTGGAAGCTGCGCCTGCGCAGAAAGAGACTCGCCATCTTGGTTTTGAATTGTGTACAACGTTGGTGTGATGGGAAGGAGTTTTCGTGCTCTAGAGGTTGAAATTGGGCTGACACCTCTCAAATAGGAGGCGAAATTGTTGGACATGCATTCCTGCATAACTTGAGATATTAGACGACTGGACAAGACAGCTCCAGGAACCTCAGATAAGCTCTCTAGATTTGTGTATAATTCTGGCCAGTGTTTTCATAAATTTAGTTAGTGAGGTTTTTCTGAGTATGATACAACTTAATATCCAGTCAAATTGGTGAGTGATATTAAGATATATTTTCCTTCTGTTATGTAATTGTGTTTATATATAATCATTTTTCAATATACAGTCCACAAATTTATATATTTACCAGAATTCCTGATGTATAATTCATTTAATTAATAGGTCCAGAGCAACTTGTGGATATGACAGTGGTAGGTATCGAAGGGGTACATTTTTGCGACCTAGGTGTCCCAAATTCATACTTGTCTATGTAACTCTGATAAATAATAATTATCTTTGTTATTATTTTCTGTTATGTATATAATTAGTTACATTCAGATAAATGCAATTTTCCACAGATATAACTCATTATTCACCAGGAGCCCAGAAACTGTAGCCTAACATTTTTCACAGGCCCAACATCTGAAGCTGGGTCCCGAGAAGAAGAAACATCTTTGAGACCCACGAAATGTAGCTCAACATAAAATTTTAAGAGACCCAGGAGCTATAACAAGGCCTCTAGAAATTCAACACAGGCAGTTCGACACCTAAAGACTAGAGGCCAGTACTCTCAAACACAAGTAATATTTGAAGCTTGTGTTAGGCTTCAGCTGAAGCTAAATGTCAAACTCCTCAAACAAAGCTAAGCACATCAGTAGCAGACCTTTATATATATATATATATATATATATATATATATATATATATATATATATATATATATATATATATATATATATATATATATATATATATATATATATATATATGTCGTGCCGAATATGTAAAACTGGTCAATTAGCAAGAACTCATTTAAAATTAAGTCCTTTCTGAAATTTTCTCTTATACGTTTAAAGATATATTTTTTTCATTAATGTTAATATAAAAAAAATTAATTTTGCACCAAAAGAATCTTGGAAAACTTACCTAACCTTATTATAACAAGAGCAATTATTTTAGCCTAACCCAACTAAATATATTTTAAATACGTTTACAGTAATTTAGTACTAAACAAACACAATCAAATATATTTTTTTCGTTAGGTTCAGAATGATTTTGGCGAAATTATTGCATACACAAATTTTCCCTTGTCCTATATGGCAAGATGAGCGTTGCCATTTAAGCCAAGATCGCAAGTTCTGCCTATTCGGCACGACATATATATATATATATATATATATATATATATATATATATATATATATATATATATATATATATATATATATATATATATACATATATATATATATATATATATATATATATATATATATATATATATATATATATATATATATATGTCGTGCCGAATAGGCAGAATTTGCGATCTTGGCTTAAATAGCAACTCTCATCTTGCCATATAGGGCAAGTGAAAATTTGTGTATGCAATAATTTCGCCAAAATCATTCTGAAGGAATTCGCGAGAGGTAAGTTTTCAAGTTCCTTTTGGTGCAAAATTATAAATTTTTACATCAACATTAATGCGAAATACACAGAGATCAGTGTTTATGTGTATTTCGCATGCTCTCGCGAATTCCTTGCATTGTTCAAATCTCTAGTAAGGCTGATGCATGCAGGGGATGAGATGAAAAGCTATAAGCCTTCTCTCTGAAAGCTGGCTGCCTTGGATCAAACGTGTAGCGCATGCTACACGCCAACGTATTGGTCCAGTGTGGGTAGATTGGTAAAGCACTGCGTACCTTGTCCTAAGGTTCGTAGGTTCGAGTCTCCTTCAGCCAGAGATTAGTGTTTATATATATATATATATATATATATATATATATATATATATATATATATATATATATATATATCGTGCCGAATAGGCAGAACTTGCGATCTTGGCTTAAATAGCAACGCTCATCTTGCCATATAGGACAAGTGAAAATTTGTGTATGCAATAATTTCGCCAAAATCATTCTGAACCTAAAGAAAAAAACATATTTCACTGAGTTTGATTATTATTAAATTATTGTAAACAAATCTAAAATATATTTAGTTGGGTTAGGCTAAAATAAATTGCTCTTGTTATAATAAGGTTAGGTAAGTTTTCTAAGTTCCTTTTGGTGCAAAATTATAAATAATAATAATAATAATAATAATAATAATAATAATAATATTATTATTATTATTATTATTATTATTATTATTATTATTATTATTATTATTATTATTATTATTATTATACTCACATTGTTGACAACCCGTCAGGAATAAGAGCAAAAGTAAGCTACTGACTGTCTCTGGCTGGTGTCCACCTGACCAGTGACTTGCGTCCTGATTAACATGAGTGATGACAGTGGACGCCAGATCTGCTGAGGATGAGGGAACAAGTGAACTGATATCGTAATTCTAACAGAGATGTTGATGTCAACATTTTAAGTGATAGCATTAAAGTTTTTCAGTGCATGGGTCAAAAAACTACTGAAATCTGATTATATAAATTTTAAGGGTAATTTCAGAGGAGGAGAACACTTAAAATTCTTTGATAAATCTGCAGTCAGCTAGAACACGGTTTCACTCACGAAATCGTAATGACACGATTGCGGGTTCTATCCCCACCCGTGGTATGTTTTTTTTTTTTAACACGGTTTATTGTGAGTAATTGTATAACACGAGTGATTTGAAGGACAAGGTAATTCCTTAAAGTTTAATAAGGGAAGATTTCTTAGGTATGAAGCCGTTAAGCTAGACTCTTATTTTGTTTTTCTTAATGTGAAAGGCAAGATAAATACGTGGACAGAATGGCAGGTAATGCTTAATTAGATATCCCTCGTCTAAGGAATACCTATAGTAGTTGTTAGATATTTTCTAACAACTGTTGCTGTTGTTTGTTATTGTTATTCTTGTTCTTGTTTTTTCTGTCTTCTACAGTATCTTCTTCTTCCGTATCATTCGTTTCAGTGCGACAGCTTAAGAAGGCTTCGAACCTACCTCAAACTTTGATTGCTTGTGAAAGTTTCTGCGACGAACCATAAGACTGTCATAGTGTTGCGGTTCTCTGCTTGTCGACGACTCCTGGAACCACGCCTTGTGTCATCTACCTGAAGCCTAAACAATTACTTCCCTTGGTGTGGAAGCTTGAATTTCCGAAAATTTCTATTTCCATTTTTATTTTTCTTGGCAAAGAATTAGAATTATATATTTTTTCCAACGAACCGGCCGTATCCCACCAAGGTAGGGTGACCTAAGAAGAAAAACTATCATTTTTCTGTTTAAATTTAGTAATTTATACAGGGTTACTAACACCTTGCTCCCGGCATTTTAATCGTCTCTTGCTTCACGCATGGCTTACGGAGGAAGAATTCTTTTCCATTTCCCCAGTGAGAAGTATAATATATAAGAGAGTTATATATAATATTATATGAACGCTTTAAGAGATAAACGTAAAAGCCTAAAATATAAATATAAAATATCAATTGTATGCAATTAACACACAGGAAAAGATTCATAAAGATTCTTTTGGATAGTTTGTGAGGCAGCGGCCAAAATATATTCATATTAAAAACAAAAACGTCCCCCATAATTTAGTAATTATTTTATTAAATTGTGAAACCTAACAAGCGGAGAATATTTTCCAAAAGCAGAGGTGAAATAATTTTAAGGGATGTGAGTTAAAAAAAATGAACAAAAATGTGAGTAACCAAAAAATGAGCAAAAATGTGAGTAAGAAAAAATGAGCAAAAATATGAGTAACAAAAAATGAGGAAAAATGTGAGTAAGAAAAAATGAGCAAAAATATGAGTAACAAAAAATGAGGAAAAATGTGAGTAAGAAAAAATGAGCAAAATTGTGAGTAAGAAAAAATAAGCAAAAATGCATATTAAAAAAAGACAATATATTGCTTTAAGATAATGTCATTGAAATGGTTTTATAACTAAGTAAAAGGCATCTCAATGCCCAAATGAAAGTGGACATTTTAAGACGTTCACGAAATAATTTCTTTTTTAATTTATATAAAAAAAAACTCGTTTAAGCAAAAGTTGTAACAATATCTAAATTTCTCGTTTTAGTAAATTTACTGGACAAAGACGCGGCTCAACAGCGACACAGAAGGATAACTATGACACACGAAAATTAGCCCCTCCCCCCCACCTCAAAAAAAAAGGTAAATAGGGAACCATAATGCTCAGTAACCCATCTCAAGTTTCGTTTTTTGAAACACAAAAAAAAAATGCTTTTTCAAACAAAAGTTTTTTTTCCTTTAATAGAAAAATGTTAAAAATTGTGTTAATCTCAAAAGTTCTTGACACGTTAACATATGGAAAAAGAAAAGGGAGAAGAAAAAAGACATAGAAAAATAAGAACATTAACAAGAACAGGTACTAAAAAAAAAAAAGGAAAAGGAATCTTAAAAAAAAAGCCTCAGCAACAACAACAATAACAGCTCTAGGTACTTTATTAAGGCCTCATATCAACAGTTTACTAAAATCAGTGAAGACAAAGAGCGTTCAAACTTGTGCTAATGGAACAAACTTGGTGTCTTTGTTGCCCCCTCCCGCTTCCCTTCACGTTCCCCTCCCCCCTCACGTCCCCCTTCTTCACCCCTCCTGCTTCTCACGCACCTCCCTCCCCCCCTCACTCCAGGTCCGGCCTCTCTCTCTCTCTCTCTCTCTCTCTCTCTCTCTCTCTCTCTCTCTCTCTCTCTTCTCACTTTATCCCTTCATCTCTCACCCACTCCCACTTCCACCTGCCTCTGCTTATGGCATACACGCAGGAATGCATACGTGTAAACATATAAACACAACTATACTAGCAAACAAACTCAGCTGCCCCCCCCCCACACAACCACATACATACATACATACACTTAAAACACATGTCCTCACACTCTGCTCTGAAGATTTGCATAGACCTGACTGGCCTCGTAATAAAGGCACTCTCAGGAACTAGCGGTTCACTTACCAATACACGCTGCAATAGAGTCAGTTGCTGCAGCCAGCTGGCTGAAACCTGAGGAGCGAAGAAATGGAAACCCGATAGTCAATTAGAAAAAAGGAAAGGGCGCTGAGGAGGCAATAGAACCTGTGTGAACAGATTAGGAACTGATGCTAGGAGGGTTTAGACTCAAGATGGAAGAAGAATAGAAGAAAAATTTAGGAACTTTTCAAAACAGACAGCAGAAAAGGTTCACAGTAAGGTGTAGAAAGCATGGATTAGAAGAGAAGTGCTGTAGCTGCCAAGGCAAAGGTACAAAGCCTGGAAGAGGGCGTAAGGAAGCTAAGGAAGGAACTGGATTGAGGTGGAGGCTGAAATACAGTAAGAACAGGTAGGAAGAGAAAAGGAAGATGGGGTAAACACGACCATTGTATAAGTGCTTTCAAGCAACTGGGAGGTGCAGGAGATGATAGATGGAGCAGCAAAGGAATCGGGAAAACTCTACATTGGATTAAGCAATAAATAACAAGAAAGAAACAACGAGGAATTGCCCAAGACGAGGTGTCGAAATGGGCGTGAGTGACAAGAGGGGTCCCACAAGGTTCAGTACTAGGACTGATACTGTTCATTTAGTAAACAACACTACAGAAGAGATAGTCAAAGGTATGCCTGCACCCAGATGATGTGGAACTAATGAGGAGAATGCAAACAGGTGAGGATCAGGAAAGACTGGCAGAAAACAGGACCACCAGGATAGAGATAGAAGCTGAAAACATTGATGGGTCAAAGGGATGTTAGGAGGTATTTCTTCAGCCTTAGTGTAATTAGAAAGTGGAATGATGTAGATAGTGGAATGGAAAAGGTAGGTTTCTAACATAGCTTTAAGAAGAGGTACGATAGGGATCTTGAAGCCAGGAGAGAGCAAACCCACCCAGTAGCTGCATCGATTGTTTGTGATTTTCAGAGTGGTAGAGGTGCTGGGCATCAACTGGTGCACTAACTACTGCATAACAAGCAGTGTGGGTGTTGCTAGGCTGATAGCTACCCCATTCAGGTCCCCTGTCCCCCCGATTCCTTCTCCCCCCCCCATTCACCATCATTTGCTCTGATAGCAGTTGCCGATTGCTGCTGACATGGAGAGGATGAGCGTCGCTCCATCTCCATTAACAATTCCTCTCTGGTAGACGCTTCTTTTTTTTATACAAAAAGTCGATTTTAAGGCTTAAAATTGTCTTGTGTTTGCAGCCTATGTCCATATTTCTGGGGACCGTTTTTTCGAACAACATTATTGCCATAGGCACTGTTAGGACTGGTAGTCATTCTGCCATCGTTCAAAGGATCTAAAAAACTGCTAAACTCATATGAACACATATCTGCATTATGTCACTGTAAACTTAATGTTAGCACGAGGTCTTGTGTGAGAAGAGTTGGGTCTGATTAGGATCTGCCTACCATGACAGACCTCAAGAGGATTGGCCTGTCATAACAGATCTCAAGAGGACTTGCCCCTCAGGGAAGGTTCCTTGATGCTGGTGAGGGCTCTTGATCTAGGGAATTGGATCTGTGCTCCAGTTCCCTAAATTGACCCTGAATACCTTCCATCCCTATCCCAACAGGCGCTGTATAATCCCTATGGGTTGAGCGCTCCACCATGATTATTATAATCAGGAGGACCTGCCTGTCATGACAGACTTCAAGTGGACCTGCCTGTCATGAAAAACGTCAAGAGGATCTGCCTATCTTGACAGACCTCAAGAGGACCTGCTTGTCATGACAGATCTCAAGAGGACTTCCTAGATGAGGTTTGTGACTTGTCTTGATGCATCTATGCACTGCAGACAAACTCTGCTCTTACATGAAATAAACTATTTCTTAAAACTGTCTTTGACTCATTTTGGGTGTAAGCATTTACAGGTTTCTATTCATGTACTAAACTTATTTTTGCAGTATCTGGTGTAGAAGACTGTCTCTATAGTGAGTGGACATAGTGTATTGTCCTGAGTGGTGGGATGTTGTCATGGGTGGTGGGATGTTGTCATGGGTGGTGGGATGTTGTCATGGGTGGTGGGATGTTGTCATGGGTGGTGGGATGTTGTCATGGGTGGTGGGATGGTGTCCTGGGTTGTGGCATATTGTCATGGGTGGTAGGATGTAATGGGTGATGGATGTTGTGCTGGGTGGTGGGATACTATTCTGAGTAATAGTAATGTGTCCTGGTAAATTTCATTCATCCCTTGAAGCAACAGATATATGGCGAGTTTCCAATAAATAGCCTCAGTCAGTTGTGCCTTCTTGGGTTGTAGGAGGCGCCTTAATGTCGGCGAAAGACTTTTGATCCATGGAATTAAAGTCTACCATTCTATTTATTGGGTCAGACCTCGTGACCTCCCTTTTTCACAGGCGTTGTACGACCCCCTATGGGTTTAGTGCTTCCCCATATTTGCAAATACAAATTAGTTAAAGGTGTGTCGCTCGATGAGAGACTAGCACGATGCAGACAGTCCAGATCCCTCACACTTGGACCGTAACATAACCCTAATCAAATTTCCTGCTTTTCTCTCTTTTTTTTTTTTTTTTTTTTTGCAATGTTCCCTTTACTTCTCTCCCCACTTATTAATCCTCTTTTATTCTTTTATGCATCATTTGTCCTCTTTAAAAAAAATATATTTTTTGGTCACCCATACCCACATCTTCCCACTTCTTCGGTTTACTCCTGTACCATTCTCTTCTACATTTCCACCATCCAGTTACCTTCTCCCATCTTACCCCTTTCTCCTCCTCCTCCTCTTCCCCATCCGTTGAGGCTGAGCTGGACTGAAGAGGTTAAGGTAATCTTCAACAGGACTCCACGGGGTGATCATTAGCTGGAGCACCTCCTTGGTCGTGACCCAGACGTCCAGTGAGGCTACCTCTCTAACCGAGCCCCTCTCTCCAGCCTCCCTCCCTCCCTCCTTATCTCCCTAACCAAGCCCCTCTCTCCAGTCTCCCTCCCTCCCTCCTTACCTCCATAACCATTCCCCTCTCTCCAGTCTCCCTCCCTCTCGTTTTCGTTTTTTCTCTTACCAGCTCCTTCACTTACTGCACGTATTGTTTAATTCCTCTTCAGAAGAGGTTGCTTGAGGAAAGAACGAGGAACAGAGGAGAGAAGTGAGCCTGAAGAGAAGGTGTTGTGATTATAAATTTCTGAATGAATTAAGAAAGGGAGAAACAGAGACTTTAGATGTGATTACGGTGCGGTTGTGCTTTCAGGATCCTCTTTGTTGCTTTTGTGTTTTTCTTTTGATCTCTTTTGAAATTCTCGAGGGTTCCTTTAGGCACGTTATCCCCAATGTTTAGATGTTGTTTTAAGTACTTTTACTAAGTCTTGTGTTCGTTGACCTAATTTTCCGCAAATGATTATAATATATTATTCTGTGGACCTTTGTTACTCTACTTTGCAAGGAGGGTAATGCTCAGCATTAAGATGAATTTGTAACCTAAGAGACGGAAATCAGAATATACAGGAATAAACATAATTAAAAGCATATGATGTAAGTTAAGACACATTTCAAGCGTAGGATGTGAGTAAAGACACATTATTGTCGAATGATGTAAATGAAAACTCATTATAAGCTTATAATGAGATTAAAGAAAAATCTCAGTTGATACTTAATATTCTTGTAGAGAGAAAGAAGCCTATGACCGCAATGGGCTCCTTTAGTTATAGATACAGATTATGTGATCGCATTTACAATTGATTCAGGGAATGGTTCTAAATATATATGGTGATGCATCCAGCTTGTCTAATGCATCAAGGCTGAGCAGTCTATCAGAGTAGAATAATGGGACAATATTGTGAAATACAGCCTGGTTGCTGAGTGTATCAGTGATGCATAATGAACGAAAAGTATTGATATATTTGATGCCATGGAAAGACCTGGGCACTAGGAGTTCGTGTCCTCCTAAAGACCAAAGTTTTTGTGACGCCAGCAACAAGAATACTAGCAGAACAATAAGTTCCCGATGCAGTGCCGTTGTTGATGACCTTCTAGAATGACACTGAAGAAAATTAATTCAGTTTTTAAGTACTGACAATCAGAAAGTCAACTGGCAATAAAAAACTAAGTTTATTTCTCAAGCGGATGATGATTCTCAGTAGTTTATGAACAAAGGTGATAAGTGACGCCTTTGACACGAGACCGAACAGCCAAGACCTTGAAGACATCCCTAATGAGGAAGTCACTGCTAGCCATCAAAATAATCCAACGAAGAAACGTACAACGTTTGCGGTTATACATCAAGAATTTATCTACAGTCACAGTAAGAGAGGAACATTTCATTGCTATCATAATACTTTAGATAAGAGACGTCTGCTCACGGACCCCCTCATAAAATTGAAACATGCGAGTGGATGCCTAGAACCACGGTAGTGT
This sequence comes from Cherax quadricarinatus, assembly GCF_038502225.1. Taxonomy (NCBI): domain Eukaryota; kingdom Metazoa; phylum Arthropoda; class Malacostraca; order Decapoda; family Parastacidae; genus Cherax; species Cherax quadricarinatus. Next base: position 19,354,294 of record NC_091312.1, read on the forward strand.
GTTTAAATTGTGAGGCAGCTAAGCATGATAATGTATAAAAGCCGAAGCACTAAACCATGGTAGTGTATTAAGCCTGTGAAGCAGTGAACAATGGTGGTGTATAAGACTGCGAGGCAGTGAACCATGGTGGTGCAAAGGTCAATCACTGTATAAATATTAGAAGAACTTACCTTGACTTCTACATGTGGGTAATATTTCCTGCTGGCTGAGTTAAAAGAGGAACCTAGATAATGCATCTCCCTCTAATTTCATATGCAATTCCCTCACGTGAGGTTTCTTGACGTTGGTAAGGGGCTCTTACCTGAAGTCTACCTGGAGGTCGTTCCCGGGGTCACCGTCCCAGCGGAGCAGTCCTTGATCAGACCTCCCAGTGAATCAGGGCCTGATCAGCAAAGCTGTTACTGCTGGCCACATGCATTCCAGTGTACGAACCAGAACCCGGCTGATCGGGCACTGACTAGGTATCTGTCCGGTTTCCTCTTGAAGGTAGCCAGGGGTTTATTGGTAATTTCCCTTATGCGTGATGGGAGGCTGTTGAACAGTCTTGGGCCCCGGATACTTACTGTGTTTTCTCTGAGCGCAATCAAGGCGCCCCTGCTTTTCACTTGGGGTATGTTGCTCCGCCTGTCGAGTCTTTTGTTATCGTAGGGAGTGATTTCTGTGTGCAGATTTGGAGCCAGTCTTTCTAGGATTTTTCCAGGTGTAGAGTATGACGCATCTTTCTCTCCTACGTTCCAGGGAGTACAGGTCAAGAGGCACAGTAATAAGGTGTTTGATTGAACTTATGTGTGCAGTGAAAGTTCTCTGTACATTCTCTAGATCTGCTATTTCGCCTATCTTGAAAGGGCATCACCATGTTTTGAAAGTTTTCATTACTCATGCTATCCCTTTCCTGGCAGATGTGATAGTGACATTAACACTCTTGTTTCAAAATAGAACCCGATTTCCTCCCGTTTACCCCAGGCGCTGCGCCACCCCTACGAACATAGCGCTCCCCCCGTGAATGCAATAATGATTTTCCTTGTCATTCAAGTAATTTCAATAAATGCGATGGGAGTGAGATTTCTAGTTCATTTGATTTTACATTACACAACGATATTCTGTTTCCTATTAATGCGTGACAAATTTAGTATTGAAAATTTTTCCTGCAAAATGTAAAGAAAAAAATGATAAGGTAGTCAAAAATTTGAAATTGTTATGCGAAATTGGAACACATCAGCTTTAGTAATGATTATCGCTGACTCGCAATGACGTTTGACCTTTGAATGCAAAATTGCTTTTCGTATGTCGTTCTGCGTAACTAAATTTTAGCATAATGGTTAAATTCTGCCGTGATTTTGTTTTCCGGTCAGGCACAGCCGCAGCATTCGGCCGACACAGTCGAAGCATCCAGTTGCCACAGCCGCATCATCAGGTCACCGCAGCATTCGGCCCCATCAGCAGCAGCATCCCATCACCGCAGCTTCCGCCAACCACAGCAGCAGCAGTAGCATCCTGTATGTTATCCTGTGAAAGAGGAATAAAAATTTCTTAATCATTCGCATCCTGGGTGACAACACAAGTTCACATTGTCTAGGTAAGCTGATGTTAGCCTCAAGATCTTTAGTGTTGACTTACACATGTAATCGTAAGGTATTAGAGGCAAACTAGTATGTTAATAAGACCCAATGTGCGGTTTGTGTTTTGTAATGAGAAGACGTCTCCATAAAATACCATAACTCGCATTGTATGTCTTATTAACATCACATTCAAACTAACTGTATATTCTCTATAAGTTAATATCGTCTTCAACACGTTCTCCAACCTGAGTACTCTGTGGTTATACACTTCTAGAGTATACCGACGGGTATATCGACGTCAGCAGAGTATACTCCACTGATAGTAAATTGTCATAACCTACACTGTCGTATTTACATACATGAATGGTCCGTCGGGCTGTCATTGACATCTCTCTGCGGTAACATTCTACTCAAACATTCTCATACGCAATTGCTATTGACTCTCCCATAAATAATAATATTACAATGTTCATATATTCTTATGCAAACTCTTGTTTTAATTATTGACGCTTCTCTACAAAAACACGATATCCCTTTATTCTCAAATTTAACTGTTATGTACATTTCCCCCATGATGAAATTAAGACACATATGCAACATCTGGGTATCTTTTTGTAGACGTTTCGCCATCCAGTGGCTTTATCAATACAAATTCCAGGACATAACTTGAAGACAGTAGGACTATATACAGAAGATGAGGTAATCAGTCCCTCAACCTAGGAGTAGGTGCGAAGAGCACCGTAGTCGTGGAGATTCTGAAGCAGAAGTAAGGAGCCTGGAGCTTATATATTAACGTCAGGTGTAGCAGACGAGGGCATAGTCACTGGTAGGCGGGATTCCCCAGTGGAAGTAGGTCCTTCCCAAAGAGATGGGTTAGTTGTAGTACTAACCCATGTAGGTGCAGGACCTCAGAGAATTATTAAGTTCAGTAGCCAAACAGAAATGGTACATTGATCATTTTCCTATTTATATGTTGAAGTTTTGTTTCCGCCAGTCACTCCAAAGTCTTCAGTTATCGATAACATGAGCAGACACACTCGTAGTCTTCGGTTGCATTTTATCACGTAAAACCACTTCACTCCCATTTCGAAATTCAAGAGTTTAATAGGACGTAGATGTGATTGCATTAGTATAACGCCTCCAATTTCCTATTAAAAAGCTCGCCAAGTCAGGACACTTCGACACTGGAAAGTCTTCAGCTCAACAGAGGAGGGCCGCAGAAGTTGGCTGCTGCCAGAAGTTGCACTGGTTTACTCGCCCCGTCCGGGGAACTTTGCGACTCGTTGAAGAGTTTGAATAGTCTTCTAGGGCCAGCAGGGCAAGTCTCCGGGCCAGGGAAGAGAAACGAGTGGCTTAGAACGAGGCACCCGGCTTGGGCCACGTTAATTACTAATACTCTTTGAATTTGTAGGGAAGTTTGATAATAAACAAGCTGATTTAGTGATAGAGAGGAATATGGGGAATGTATTACTGAGATGAACTAGTTTAGTTGAAGCAGAAACGAGGTGTTAAAGAATGACTCACTTAGCTGGGTCGATGCAGGAAATACGAGGAAACTAAAGGCAGATTGTTCAACACAGTACACGTTAGGAACTATTACACGCAAACCACGATGCATATAAACTCTAAATCAATAGAGGGATTAAACCCACTACTTGGGTACAGTAAAGAAGAGCTGAGATTATAACCTCACTCTGACATTTGTAGACCAGAGCAAAGTTATACCCATCTCTCTGGCACTTATAGACCGGAGAAGTTATGATATCACTCAAGCACATGAAGACCGGAGAAGTTATACCTATCACTCTGGCAATTGTAGACCAAAGAGGTTATGCCCATCAGTTTAGCACTTGTAGACCGGAGAAGTTATTCCCATCACACTAGCATTAGTAAACCAAAGAGGTTATACCCATCACTCTAGCACTTGTAGACCGGAGAAGTTATAACCATCACTCTAGCACTTGTAGACCGGAGAAGTTATAACCATCACTCTAGCACTTGTAGACCGGAACGGAATTTATATCCATCACTCACACATAGACGAGAGTAGACTCTATACTCATCGAAGCGGCACATCGTAGTGGCACACCTAGACCAGAGAAGTTTTACCCAACACTCGGACAAACCAGAGTACTGTATACAGAGTTATCCTTACCCGTGAGTCCTTCTGTCCTGTTCTTCGGACAGTCATTCTGAGCCAGGCTGCTTTACTGTGCTAGGGGTGAGGGGAAAGTGGGGATAGTTGAAGAATTGATGGGGGAGGGAAAAGAATTGCAGAGAAAGGAAATGAGTCGGGGCTAGACCCAACAGCAAGGGCATTGAAAAGCATTGTGTAAGGCTTGTGTACCAGTACAAGCTTTACATAGCCTTACATAGTGGGTCCTTACCTGTGAGTCCCTTCCGTTCTGTTCTGGACAGAACAAATAGTATTTTTCCTGTTATTTACCTACTAGACTTTACACACAAACTTGACAGATGTTTCTATGTAGGACTGATTGTAGATTATAGAAAAAAATCTACAACCCATGAACGTTTTTCCCGTATTGGGTATTGGTAATACACTGTTATTTCCATTTCCCCTAAAAGTTTCCGCATCATTTAGAAGTCAAACTTTATCCAGTCTTGTCTGTATACTTTCTAAAGTCGCGTTGCATTTGTCTCTCATCGATTTCCAAGATCCTGCTTTACGAAGCAAAACGAATACACATTCCATAGAGGCTACATCAGTTTTCTCACTGAAATGTTACTAGATGCAATTTTTCTTTAAACTGTTGAGCATTCATGATATAAACCCAAGTGATATAAACAAGATGATTTAAGATATAGTTCTTAAATGGGCCAAGAAAAGTAAGAGACAAAAATATGTATGGAGCAGCCGAAGGAGCTAAAGAGATGCAGGAATGAATTTATTGATCATGAGGTAAGTGAGGGAAGGTGATACTAGGGGGGTAGAGAAGTATTAGAGGAACACTCAGTTATGAATGCCGATGCAAGGGAGAAAACCAATTAGGCTGTGGAGGGATGTTGTGGGTAGGTTAGTGGTTAAGAGGAGGGTTGGTTGTAGCAGCTGGGATATATGTGCGTGTATGTGCGCGCACGAGCACGCACGGACGCGCGCGCGCACACACGCACGTATGCACCCACGCTCGCACGAACGCACACACGCACACACGCACACACGCACACACACACAAACACACACATACACACACACACACACACACACACACACACACACACACACACACACACACACACACACACACACACACACACACACACTCGGGGCCAGGAACTAAGATTCGACCCCTGCAACCACAAATAGGTGAGTACACACACGGTCCAGTCTTGCCGGTTCATCCCCCTCTCTCTCTCTCTCTCTCTCTCTCTCTCTCTCTCTCTCTCTCTGGAGCAAGGGCATCAGAAACACTGGGAAGACCAAAGCGAGTCCTTGGTTTACCTGAAGGTGTAGGGAGGCAAAAACTAAGTGTACTAGAGAATGGAAAAGGTACAGAAGGCAAAGGACCCAGGAATATAAGATTAGTCGAAGAGCCAGAAACAAGTATGCGCAGATAAGGAGGGAGGCCCAGCGACAGTACGAAAACAACATAGCATCGAAAGTCAGGTCTGACCCGAAACTGCTGTATAGCCACATTAGGAGGAAGACAACAGTCAAAGACCAGGCGATCAGGCTGAGGAAAGAAAGTGGGGAACTCACAAGAAATGATCAAGAGGTATGTGAGGAGCTCAACACAAGATTTAAGTATTTACAGTGGAGACAGGAAGGACTCTGGGAAGACAGAACAGAGGGAGACACCAACAAGGAATATACCAACAAGTGTTGGATGACATACACACAACTGAGGAAGGGGTGAAGAAGCTGCTAAGTGACCTTGGTACCTCAAAGGCAATGTGACTAGACAACATCTTCCCTTGGGTCCTTAGAGAGGTAGAAGAAACGCTGTGTGTGCCACTAACCACAATATTCAACACATCCCTTGAAACTGGGCAACTACCTGAGGTATGGAAGACGGCAAATGTAGTTCTCATTTTTAAAAAAAGAGACTGAAAAGAGGCACTAAACTATAGACCTGTGTCATTGACATGTTTAATATGCAAAGTCATGGAGAAGAGTATCAGGAGGAGAGTGGTGGAGCACCTGGAACGGAACAAGAGTATAAACGCCAACCAGCACGGATTCATGGAAGGCAAATCCTATATCACAAACCTTCTGGAGTTTTATGATGAAGCAACAGAAGTAAGATACGAGAGAGAGGGGTGGGTTGATTGCATTTTCTTGGACTGCAAGAAGGCCTCTGACACAGTTCCTCACAAGAGATTAGTGCAGAAGCTAGAGGATCAGGTGCGTATAACAGGAAGGGCACTGCGATGGATCAGAGAATACCTGACAGGGAGGCAACAACGGGTCATGGTACGTGATGAGGTATCACAGTGGGCACCTGTGACGAGCGGGGTCCCACAGGGGTCGGTCCTAGGGCCAGTCCTATTTTTGGTATATGTGAATGACATGAGGGAAGGGATAGACTCAGAAGTGTCCCTGTTCGCAGATGATGTGAAGTTAATGAGGAGAATAAATTCAGATGAGGATCAGGCAGGACTTCAAAGAGACCTGGATAGGCTGGACACCTGGTCTAGCAACTAGCTTCTCGAATTTAACCCCGCCAAATGCAAAGTCATGAAGGTCGGGGAAGGGCAAAGATGACCGCAGACAGAGTATAGGCTAGGTGGCCAAAGACTGCAAACCTCGCTCAAGGAGAAAGATCTTGGGGTGAGTATAACACCGAGCATGTCTCAGGAAGCACACATCAACCAGATAACCGCTGCAGCATATGGGCGCCTGGCAAACCTGAGAATAGCGCTCCGATGCCTTAGTAAGGAATCGTTTAAGACACTGTGCACCGTGTGCTTTAGGCCCATACTGGAGTATGCAGCACCAGTTTGTAACCCACACCGGATCAAGCACGTGAAGAAGTTAGAGAAAGTGCAAAGGTTTGCGACAAGGTTAGTTCCAGAGCTAAGGGGAATGTCCTACGAAGAAAGGTTAAGAGAAATCGGCCTGACGACACTGGAGGACAGGAGGGTTAGAGGAGACATGATAACGACATACAATATACTGCGTGGAATAGACAAGGTGGACAGAGACAGGATGTTCCAGAGAGGGGACACAGAAACAAAGGGTCACACTTGGAAGCTGAAGACTCAGAAGAGTCAAAGGGATGTTAGGAAATATTTCTTAAGTCATAGAGTAGCCAGGAAGTGAAATAGTCTGGCAAGTGATGTAGTGGAGGCAGGAATCATATAGCTTTAAGACGAGGCATGATAAAGCTCATGGAGCAGGGAGAGAGAGGACCTAGTAGCGATCAGTGAAGAGGCGGGGCCAGGAGCTGAGTTTCAACCCCTGCAACCACAATTAGGTGAGTACAATTAGGTGAGGTGAGTACACACACACACACAATGAACAAATCCCACCCACTGGTCTCCGTGTTTAGTGAGTCAAGCAGATTCATTACCCTCACTGTACCTCCTGCTTTAGCGAAGCATTGCTCGTCGTCCTGTTAGCGGACAGTGTCTGTTGCCCGACACACCAATATTCCTCCCTCCCCCTTCTCCTCTCCCCATCCCCTCTCTCTTGCCCCCTCCCATTTCTCCCCTCCCTTCTAGCCACCAGCCCGATTTCGGGGCTCCCAACACCACTCAGTTATTGACCATAAAGAGCCTGCACCGCCCCCCTCCCTTCCTCACTTCCGGTTTTATTGGGAACCGTTTAGCGACGCACAGCACCTGTTTCCCCTGATATATGACCGCCATTGTTAGTTTATGAAAGGGGAGGAAAGAGGGAAAGAAGAGAGGAAAGGGGAAAGAAAAGGAGGAGAGGAAGAAAGGAAAAAGAATGGAAAAGAGCGAGGAGAAGAGGGAAAGGGAACTGAAAGGTGAAAGGGAGGAGAGGGAAGAGATGGGCAGAGGTCAACAAGAGAGTGAGGGAAAGGGAGGAAGGGGGAGAGGAAGAGGAATAAAAGATGGGGCAGGAGAAGAACCAGGCCAGGATATGATTGTTGTTACCTTGGACTGTGAATTTTGGTTTTCCTTGATATTTTTTCTTTTTAAGAGATGGAAATGTTTGCCTAAGTGAGCTCGGCTCTGTTTGTCTGTCTTTCTCCGTGTGTGCTTCTCTGATTATGTTTGCTTGCGTCGGTTACGGTATCTCGCCCGAGAGAGTGTTTTCCTCGAGTGCTTTGACTGGAATGTAATTCCTTTAGCTGCCTAGTAGTAAATAACGAGTTGGTTTTGCTAGCTCTGAGCTCTAGCTCTCGCATCCGTCTTATTAAACTTTCTCTTGGCTGAGTCAAGTGGAAGTATTGCATCACTTTTATGTTCTGCTTAACAATTCGCAAAAGGGAACGTGTGGCTAAAGTACTGTGTACTTTGATGCACAGTGTGCAGGTTTGAATCCTGCTGTGAACTGAGAGATAATGCTTTTAGGATGTGTATTATTTGCTCTCTCTAGCTTCCTGACGCTGGAGAAGTGTTTTTTGGCGTCTCATTGAGCCGTTTATTTATTCAATGTTCAGTCATGTTCCTTTCGTTGCTCTGCCTCGCGTGCTGTGTCTACCTTATGTATTCATTAACTTGTGCCGTGTTAAGCGTTAATGATGTTTACTCGTAGGTTTAACTCACTAGTTAATTCTGTAAGTTGTCCTTCTTCCATGTAGCAGGACTACATATTCTTCATCCACGTAGTTTAGTCTGTTCTTGAACACTCGCTTGTATACATTGCTTTATATTTACTTGTTATAAATTCGAGTGTATTTATTCGCTTTCTTCCCAATAATTGGGTGACTTTTTCCTTACATATGGCGGTGTACTCACATGCCCAGACGCTGGTGCATTATCCCTACCCAGAGAACACCTAGTTAGTAGGTATTTCTTAGTACAAGTGAGGTAGTGTTTATGCATGATGCTAAGGCTGACGAATAGCCATTTTGATATATTAATGTATATACGTATTCTTAGTCAATATAATATAGTCCACATTTATCTCCCTTTATCTTCTTCTCATATCAAAATATAATTTTTGTTGCCGTGCTCTGTGATAATGCAAATATCATTATAAACATTCCATTACGCCGGCTTATGAGACAGATCGTCTTGAGAGATTGTAATTCCCAAGTAATAGTAACTCACCTCTGCTGGATGGAAACATTCGAAGCTCCCGTAACTTATGAACCATTCAAGGAATACTTGACGATATCCCTATTGCCCTACTGAAGCCTCTAAGCACAGACTTAAAGATTTCAACAGCATGTATGTAACCCATTCTTATGTCAAGGAATCTACCAGGGAAAACAGCTTTTGTCTTCACGATGTAACTGGCATACAAAATAGGGTAGCAGCATCTTGCTTAGGTACCACATTTTGCTCAATAAAAAAAAATTCTCTACTCAACCAAACTTGACGTCTGATACCGATTGGAGGATGTGTAAACCTGTCGGGTGAAGCATCGGCGCTCCCTCTCCCACCTTCACTGACAGTGGGTGCAAATTCCTTTTTCCGCTGCTATTTTGGTGGGGTGAGAAATTTTCCACCAGAGCTGTCGAGAGCCAAGTAGGTGAATATTTCGAGGGAGATGAGAACCATAACCGAGGCCAATAATGTGTGTGTGTGTGTGTGTGTGTGTGTGTGTGTGTGTGTGTGTGTGTGTGTGTGTGTGTGTGTGTGTGTGTGTGTGTACTCACCTAGTTGTACTCACCTAGTTGAGGTTGCAGGGGTCGAGTCCAAGCTCCTGGCCCCGCCTCTTCACTGGTCGCTACTAGGTCACTCTCCCTGAACCATGAGCTTTATCATACCTCTGCTTAAAGCTATGTATGGATCCTGACTCCACTACATCGCTTCCCAAACTATTCCACTTACTGACTACTCTGTGGCTGAAGAAATACTTCCTAACATCCCTGTGATTCATCTGTGTCTTCAGCTTCCAACTGTGTCCCCTTGTTACTGTGTCCAATCTCTGGAACATCCTGTCTTTGTCCACCTTATCAATTCCTCTCAGTATTTTGTAAGTCGTTATCATGTCCCCCCTATCTCTCCTGTCCTCCAGTGTCGTCAGGTTGATTTCCCTTAACCTCTCCTCGTAGGACATACCTCTTAGCTCTGGGACTAGTCTTGTTGCAAACCTTTGCACTTTCTCTAGTTTCTTTACATGCTTGGCTAGGTGTGGGTTCCAAACTGGTGCCGCATACTCCAATATGGGCCTAACGTACACGGTGTATAGGGTCCTGAACGATTCCTTATTAAGATGTCGGAATGCTGTTCTGAGGTTTGCTAGGCGCCCATATGCTGCAGCAGTTATTTGGTTGATGTGCGCTTCAGGAGATGTGCCTGGTGTTATACTCACCCTAAGATCTTTTTCCTTGAGTGATGTTTGTAGTCTCTGACCCCCTAGACTGTACTCCATCTGCGATCTTCTTTGCCCTTCCCCAATCCTCATGACTTTGCACTTGGTGGGATTGAACTCCAGGAGCCAGTTGCTGGACCAGGTCTGCAGCCTGTCCAGATCCCTTTGTAGTTCTGCCTGGTCTTCGATCGAATGAACTCTTCTCATCAACTTCACGTCATCTGCAAACAGTGACACCTCGGAGTTTATTCCTTCCGTCATGTCGTTCACAAATACCAGAAACAGCACTGGTCCTAGGACTGACCCCTGTGGGACCCCACTGGTCACAGGTGCCCACTCTGACACCTCGCCTCGTACCATTACTCTCTGCTGTCTTCCTGACAAGTATTCCCTGATCCATTGCAGTGCCTTCCCTGTTATTCCTGCTTGGTCCTCCAGTTTTTGCACTAATCTCTTGTGTGTGTGTGTGTGTGTGTGTGTGTGTGTGTGTGTGTGTGTGTGTGTGTGTGTGTGTGTGTGTGTGTGTGTGTGTGTGTGTGTGTGTGTGTGTGTGTCTGTCTGTCTGTTTGTCTGTCTGTCTGTTTGTCTGTCTGCATGTATGTCTGTGTATTCGTGTGTGTATGAGTGTGAGTGATTTCGTATTTGTAATTACCAACTTATCGTTACTTATTTATGATTAAATATTATTGAAGTTAATTTGTGATAATTTATCTAAAATAACTGACCCTATTACTTATTTAAGATATCATAAATAGCTAATCAGAAATAAGTTAACTTATTTGTGGTTTATTTAGGTTTACTTATTTGTGATTTCCTATTTATTATAACTCATTTTGGAGCCCGAAAATCATGTGTTGTCCCTTTTCGAAATTTTTATTCTATCATATCATTGTCATAAAATTTACTATTGTGTACCATTACATGGCTCAAAATTATTTGCAAAAAAAAAAAAAAAGTATTCTTTCGAAAAGTATTTTTCTCTGTCTGCAACTATGGCTTCTTGTTTCCCCTTCTTCCCTAGCCTTTCTAACTTCATACGTGATTATGCGAAGAATTTCAAAGAAAGTTCAGAGAAGTGTTATAGAAGCGATGAGAGAAATACCAAGAGGATGAGAGAGAGAAAAAAAATGCACGGCCAGAGAAGATTAAGTATAAAAAAAATCAACAACGAAGAAGAAAGTGTGATAACGAATGTAGATGTGACAGAATCAACAGGACCAGACATGCATCACCCTGGATACTGAGAGGAGCAAAGGAACTGTGTGATCACTTAGCAAGAACATACAACAAGCTGGTGGAATCAGAGATAACTGCCAGACAACTGGAAAATTGCAAATTTTATCTCTGTACACCCCTAAAGGGAGGTTCCTTGATGCTGGTGAGGGGCTCTTGATCTAGGGAATTAGTGATGTGCTCCATTTTTCTGAATTAAACCTGAATACCTTCCACATTCCCCCACAGGCACTGTATAATCCTACGGGTTTAGTTCTTCCCCTTGATTATGATAATAATAATAATGATAATATCCCTGTACACAAGAAAGAAAAAAAACATGAAACAACCATGGTCAAGAAGATGATTACTTGAATCCAGTCACGTAAAATGCAAATTATTGAAAATAAAAGAGAAGACAAGAAGACCGGAAATTGTGGAGAAATTTTCTCCAGGAGGGGGTATCAGCCCCCTTCAGCCCCTTTCAGCCCCTTTCAGCTCTGAGGGGCCCAGCCCTCTCAGAAGGGGCAAGCATCTTGATTACTGCTACAGCAAGTAATTGATCCCAGATGCAGTACGAGTATGTGACGTGGTCAAGCAGCCGACGCTCCTTGCAGTCCAATGTTGCAAAGTGTAGTTTAATAAAAGACAGTCCATCTCTTACCTTAGCAGAACAATTAAAGAAAATCCTGCTCCCACTTTATTACCATGGTAAAGATAGTGTACATTGTTGTCTATGCTTAAGATAGCAAGAATCAAGCATTCTGCTTTGCTTCATGGAGGAAGTGGCAAGGAAGTAAAAAGTACTAGGTCAGCTTTTCCTTTATGTGCTAGGGGCAGTGACGGTGTAGGAGGCTGTGGCGTCTTCAGATTACTTTTGACTCTACTGAGAGTCACACTGACGCCAGGATAACCAACAAAGAACACTGATCCGTGCGTTAGTGTGAGCAAAGTGTCTCACAAAACACAATAAACACTTACAGAGAAGTGTGATCAGCTTTTTTAGTGATAAGATTGTGAGCAATAAAGACAAATCTTGTGGAACATAGTGTACCAGTGTGCGTATTCCTAGACTCTGGAAGATGTGGACATCCAAGGACACATCAGCTTCTATCAAGTCACCGATACCTGTCGAAGGTGTGAAGAACACCATAGCTCACGCTACAAGAGCAAGGTAGGTTACGAATTTCTTGTAGTACGGGGGACTGCACAGTTCTTGAGTCGCAAGGAGTTTGTAATCAACCTATAGTCGGCAGTGAGGTGCGGACTTTTGAGTCCACACAAGTACGTAAGTCAGCCATCAGTGAATGAAATATGCTGACATAACACCCCGTAGGGGTAATTTATTGTTTACATAATGTAATCTTTTTCAGCCCGTTGAAAAATGATCAAGACAGCTACTCAAGACCTCGTCTGCAGGGGCGGCTGTGTGAACGAGAGCTGTCTTTCTAAGCTAAGTTTCCTTATATTTAAACTTTAAACTTAGCTGTTATACCATTTCTCAACATTTTGTGGTGAAATAGAATACAACCTGGTAGAAGAGACGCTCCAGAGAACAAGCAAAGAGAAAGATCTGGGAGGAAACATTGAGGCAGCCATACTACCTGAAGTAAAAGCAAATTTCATAAATATGGAGGCATAAGTAAAACTAGCTACCCTAAGAACTGGTTATGTTAGGCCCATATTAGAAAATATGGCGCCAGCATGGAACGAGCATCTGATCGCGCGCGCAAAAAAAAAAAAAAAAAAAATAGAGGAAATTCTAAGTTTTGGAGCGAGAATGGTGTCGTAGTTCAAGTTGTTTGAAGAAAGTCTTAAGAAGCTCAAGCTAACAATGCTAAATGAGAGAAAGGTCAGAAAGGATGATCATGACATACAAAATAATCAAACATACATAAATTACAGCTAAAGATGCGGAAGACCAATAGCCTTTTTCCAGTAACTGAATGGTAAGTCGAATGCACTAGATAAAGTGGTGGCAGAGGCAAATACTGTACACAGTTTCAAGAGTGTAAATGATCGGGCCTTGAAGTCCAGAAATCACTATAATCAGTCGATAAAAATTAAGAGGTGAGACCAGAATCTATGACTTGATTTCTGCAAGCACAACTGTGTAAGTACAATACGCTGTACGACCCCATCCCCCAAGGGAGGGTCCTTGATGCTGGTGAGGGGCTCTTGATCTAGCGAATTGGATCTGTGCTCCAGTTCCCTGAATTGAGTCTGAATACCTTCTATCAACCCCCCCCCCACATGCGTTGTATAATCCTAAGGGTTTAGCGCTCCCCCATGATTATAACAATAATGTACGACACCCCGCTATACACAAGCAGGGGCTAGCAGGGATAATATTTAAGTGTACACAGAAATGTTCAATGAAAGTAAATACAAGGTAGAATTCAGTGTTATGAAAAAAAAATTAGAGCGAGTATTGTTGACAAGGTGGAGTCCTCCAAGGACCAGTGCTTGGATCCCATGTTCTTCCTGATATATGTAAATGACCAGCCAGAGGAAATTCGGTGCTACATACATATATCCCTGTTTGGAAATGATGCGAAATTAATGATGAAGATTGCAGCTGAAGGAGATAGGGAGAGGCTCAGTAAGCTAAGACACAATATGAGAAGACGTTTCGTCCTCTAGGGAGAATTTATTAAGTTCTTATCGGACTAAATGCCTTTCAGTAAAGTGCCTTAGACTGCATATTATGTCAGGTTAACATAAATGTCCAAATATTCTACCACAGATGTACAGGGAGAGGATTGCGGAAAATTTGAGGGACTACGGTGTTACACCTACACTCGCATGGCAGGCATGCTGGACTGTGAGGGACTACGGTGTTACACCTACACTCGCATGGCAGGCATGCTGGACTGTGAGGGACTACGATGTTACACCTACACTCGCATGGCAGGCATGCTGGACTGTGAGGGACTACGGTGTTACACCTACACTCGCATGGCAGGCATGTTGGACTGTGAGGGACTACGGTGTTACACCTACACTCGCATGGCAGGCATGTTGTACTGTGAGGGACTACGGTGTTACACCTACACTCGCATGGCAGGCATGTTGTACTGTGAGGGACTACGGTGTTACACCTACACTCGCATGGCAGGCATGTTGGACTGTGAGGGACTACGGTGTTACACCTACACTCGCATGGCAGGCATGCTGGACTGTGAGGGACTACGGTGTTACACCTACACTCGCATGGCAGGCATGTTGGACTGTGAGAGACTACGGTGTTACACCTACACTCGCATGGCAGGCATGCTGGACTGTGAGGGACTACGGTGTTACACCTACACTCGCATGGCAGGCATGCTGGACTGTGAGGGACTACGGTGTTACACCTACACTCGCATGTCGCTTACATCTTGGCTCGCAGGCGACACATCACTCACGTTTGGGCTGACATGCAGCACCCCGCTCATGTCTGGGTTGAGATGCAGCGCCCCTCTCACGTCTGGGCTGACATGCTGCTCTCCACTTACGTATGGGCTGACATGCAGCACCTTCCTCACATCTGTCCTGACATGTTGCACTTCACACACATCTGGACTGGCATGTAGCACCTTACATATTGGCTGACATGCAGCACCTCAACCATGACTAAAATGGCATAAAACACTTTTCACATTCTTCAGTAATTTCCCCAACTTTGCTAATTCCGTGCAATAGCTTCACAGGATAAATATAACAAAATCATTAAAATTTCTTTGCTATTCATTATTACTTTGGTTCAAACGGGTCGTATTATTTATGGAGAAGCTCTGCGAGTCACTGCCGCCGGGGCTGAGGGAATCCTTGCTGAGACACTGCTGCAAGTTATGAATTATTGTCTCGCTTGGGCAATGACAGGAATGTGTCAGGGTCACATCCGTGTGTTGGTCACTGCCGTGTGATGGTCACTGCCGTGTGATGGTCACTGCTGTGTGATGGTCACATTCGTGTGATGGTCACTGTTGTGTGGTGGTCATTGCTGTGTGGTCACTGCTGTGTGGTGGTCACTGTTGTGTGATGGTCACTGCTATATGATGATCACATCCGTGTGATAGCCACTGCTGTGTGGTGGTCATTGCTGCGTGGTCACTGCTGTGTGGTGGTCACTGCTGTGTGATGGTCACTGCCCTGTGATGGTCACTGCCGTGTGATGGTCACATCCGTGTGATGGTCACATCCGTGTGATGGTCACTGCCGTGTGATGGTCACTGCCGTGTGGTCGCTGCTGTGTGGTCACTGCTGTGTGGTCACTGCTGTGTGGTGGTCACTGCTGTGTGATGGCCACTGCTGTGTGGTGTTTACTGCCCTGTGAACGTCACTGCTGTGCGGTGGTCACTGCTGTGTGGTGGTCACCACCGTGTGGTAGTCACTCCTGTGTGATGGTCACTGCCGTGTGAACGTCATTGCTGTGTGGTGGTCACTGCTCTGTGGTGGTCACTGCTCTGTGGTGGTCACTGCCGCGTAGTGGTCACTGCTGTGGGGTGGCCACTGCTGTGCGGTGGTCACTGCTGTGTGGTGGTCACTGCTGAATGGAGGTCACTGTTGTGTGGTGGTCACTGCTGTGAGGTTGTCACTGCTGTGTGATGGTTACTGTTGCGTGTTGGTCACTGCTGTGTGGTGGTCACTGCTGTGAGGTTGTCGCTGCTGTGTGATGGTCACTGTTGTGTGGTGGTCACTGCTGTGTGGTGGTCACTACTGTGTGGTGGTCACTGCTCTGTGGTGGTCACTGCTGTGAGGTTGTCGCTGCTGTGTGATGGTCACTGTTGTGTGGTGGTCACTGTTGTGTGGTGGTCACTTCTGTGTGGTTGCCACTCCTGTGTGGTGGTCACTGCTGTGTGGTGGTCACTACTGTGTGGTGGTCACTGCTGTGTGGTGGTCACTGCTGTGTAGTGGTCACTGCTGTGTGGTGGTCACTACTGTGTGGTAGTCACTACTGTGTGGTGGTCACTGTTGTGTGGTGGTCACTACTGTGTGGTGGTCACTACTGTGTGGTAGTCACTACTGTGTGGTGGTCACTGCTGTGTGGTTGTCACTCCTGTGTGGTGGTCACTGCTGTGTGGTGGTCACTACTGTGTGGTAGTCACTACTGTGTGGTGGTCACTGCTGTGTGGTGGTCACTGCTGTGTGGTTGTCACTCCTGTGTGGCGGTCACTGCTGTGTGGTGGTCACTGCTGTGTGGTAGTCACTGCTGTGTGGTAGTCACTACTGTGTGGTGGTCACTGCTGTGTGGTGGTCACTACTGTGTGGTAGTCACTACTGTGTGGTGGTCACTGCTGTGTGGTTGTCACTCCTGTGTGGTGGTCACTGTTGTGTGGTGGTCACTACTGTGTGGTAGTCACTACTGTGTGGTGGTCACTGCTGTGTGGTGGTCACTGCTGTGTGGTTGTCACTCCTGTGTGGCGGTCACTGCTGTGTGGTGGTCACTGCTGTGTGGTAGTCACTGCTGTGTGGTAGTCACTGCTGTGAGGTTGTCGCTGCTATGTGATGGTCACTGTTGTGTGGTGGTCACTGCTGTGTGGTGGTCACTACTGTGTGGTGGTCACTGCTGTGTGGTGGTCACTACTGTGTGGTGGTCATTGCTGTGTGGTGGTCACTGCAGTGTGGTGCTGGTGACTGAGCTTAGTTCTCACCCTCGGCGGTTACCTTAATAAGCTCAAGACTCGCCCCTGGATATCTCCCTTCAATGTTCGCCTCACTTCCTCACTCGCCTCTGGAATTCATGGCTTTGGTCATCATGAAGTAACACGAAATCTCCATTTGTCCTCCGAGAAGAGAAAAATCACTCTTACAATTTTTAAAAATGTTTCTTATGAGTTTCTTACGCCTCCTCCAGCAGTTCTTTCAAGCTCAACCACTCACAGTCTAAAGGACTTCTTCCTTGCATCCCTAGAACACATTTGCAAGTTGATTTTTCTTGCATTTCACTTTACTTCAGGTCCCCTCCTTTCAGTGTGTCTCTGTCTACAATATCGAGTCTTCATGGCTAACACGTACGTTGTAATTTATGTCGTACTTGGTTCGACTCTTTTTTCTCTCTCTCTCTTTGTCTTAAGATTGATTGCATTTTCCTTTTCTTAACCGATGGTAAGAAAACTCCTGCTAGACGTGTGATATATTGTAGGAAGCAATAGTGCAGTAAATGGCACTTAGATTCAGTGGATATATTTTTTATTAACGACAATGTTTTTGCCTACACAGCAGACATTATTAAGGCAGTGATTTGATGAACTCTAGTGAGTGCTTCAAACATTGTGTTAAATATAGGTATCTACGTCATCTATGTTATTTACTCTACCTTACTGGTAATTATCTACCATTCCAGTGCTATAGAGTTTAAAGTGTCATCAGCTGCCTAATTACCTGTTGTAGTAATCATGCCTGTTGTGTCACTGGCCAGAAAATCAAAGACTTCCATCTGAAATTTTACACTTGAATTATCTCGTGAAACTTCAAGTGGATTATGAAACATTCTTATCTCTTGTTCAAGCTTTTGAAAGTTACCAAATCTTTTCTTGAAGTCTCTCTGCAGGATTTTTAGTGCTTTACAGATTCTTTTCACGGAATTCTGTGAACTTCTTTTCAGATTGAATGAGTCTTTTCTGCTGATGGAAAAGTGTAAAAATCACCTTCACTGAGTTGCTTCTCAAATATATTTAATTTTTTCCTCAATATTTCCCACTTCAGCAAACATGTCAAACACCAGTTGTCCTTTATTCTCTGCAATATGTTAAATCACTTAAAGTCACATTCCATATTCATTTAGGGTCTAATAAAAAAAAGGCATCTTGACTTTTCCTTAGCGAGAAAGATATCAATTTCATGACGCAGAATAAAAAAAACTCGTTTGATGACCTTACCTCTGCTTATCTACCTGATTTCATCATGGTATAACACGTCCCAATTGTATCTAACTCAGACAAGAATCTTTGCAACTGGTGATGTTTTAGGTCATGACGCACATTACAGTTTCGAACCAGAGAATCTCACTGCACAAAGCATACATGTAAATAATGTAGTGGAATTGCACGTGAAGTTCAGCATTCAGTTTCAATGCATTTTTCATTAATTTTTGCGACAAAAGTTTTACTTCCAACCATGATTTTTTGCACTACCTGCTGTCACACATCTCAGTCACAGCTCAGATTAAGATCGCTCGCGGACTCACTCATCATCATTATGTACTTAATTTTTGCAGCAATATCTCTCTACTATTCATTGCAAACAACAACTCCTTAGTTTCAAAATTAGAATCCATATCCCCTATATATGTATCCCAAGTTGAGCAGTCGAACTCCCAGTCAATGTGATGTACAGCTCCTGGCTCCCGTCATCAACGCGCCTGGTGAGTGTGGATGTTGATAAACTTGTTCAACCGATACAACCCCTCAAAGGAGGTTACTTGACGCTGGTGAGGGACTCTTGATCTTGGGAATTGAATCTGTACTCCAGTTCCTTGAATTGAGCCTGAATACCTTCCATCATCCCCCCCACCCCCACAGGCGCTGTATAATCCCTACGGGTTTAGCGCTTCACCCGTGATTATAATTATAATGTACCGATACAAGCAGCTTTGCCAGGATACGTCTCTCCTTTTACTTTCCCCCATGTACGTACTTCTTTACACACTTCCTGTCAGTGGATAGTCTACCACTCTAGGCGATATATTTAGCTTCGTGATAGATAGTTTCACCACTAAGGCCTTCAGTAACGTTTTGCTCCTTGAAAGAAGTTTCGCCGCTGAGACACAGAGATTTGAGTGAACTGATTTTGTTTGCTCGCTCTTACCTCTAGAAATAATGGGTAGCTCTTGTGACGTGATTTACAGTGCATTTTAACACCTTACTTGTCAAAAACAGACTCTTTTATCACATATCATGGACATACTTTTATTGTTTCATATAACAAAAACTAATCATTAGTTGACCTTTCACTAAAAGTATATTATTTCCCATTTTCCGCTTCTTTGAAGGAGAGTCGTATTGTTGCAACCACTTTTTTTAACAGTAGTATCTAAAGAATTATAGATACATGAACACTTTCACTGCTCTCTTCACTGAGTTTCCCAACACACACTGTGTCTCTCTTCGTTCACTGTCTCCGTGCCTGTGCTATACCTCTCTTTTATACTGTGCATCTCTGCTCACTGTGCCTCACTACATTCACCGTCCTTCTCTTAAATGCTCCCTCTGCTGTCTCATTTTCGCGTAATTATACATATTTATCCAACGTGTAAATATATGTGTAGATATTATGCTTCTCTAATAAGCTTCCAGTAGCTGCAATTTGTTGTATTTTATTCTGACTTGCTTCTCCACAGCTCTCTGATAGATCATGACATTTGTCCTTCCAATAATCTAGTTATTTCTAATAAAGTAATATTTTTCTCTCTCTTTCCTCTTCTAGGTCACATAATATAATAATTCTTACCAGAAGGATTTAAAAAATAATGAAAATTTCTTCTTTTCTAGTGATTATTAAGTTTAACAATGATACTGTGTTATCTGATCTCCATCGTGTGTCTTCTCTAATATGCTGATGCATAACAAAATAATTGGCATTATAATAAGGAACGTCGCCTGATCTCCTCTGAAAGGTCTCGTCTCGAAGAAATGTCTTTTGTAGCCTTTTAATATATTCATGTCCTTAATTTTCCTTAGCTAATTTGTCTTACGTTTACCCCGGGTGACCGTCACTCAGGGTAGCTTCTTCTTGCATGTCTCATTATTTTTTCCAAGTTCACCTGTGTTCTGCTATATGTTTAGAATTGAAATCATGTAAGTATTTTAAAGTTATCTCAACTTTTTTTTTATTCATTATCAGTTTCTTGTAGAATTTTCTGTAATCTCTTTCATTTCAGGACCAGAGTAATGTTAGAGATAGTTGACATTTTCTTAGCTAATGTCAACTGCTGTTTCTATTTCTATTTTTCTTTAGTTATTTTAGTATAATTATTTTTAGCTTTAGCTGTGTAGTCTTCAAATTCTTTCATCTTTACCTCTCAGGTCTATGTAACATTCTGTGTGATGATCTTAGCTGGTTGTTCCTGATGTTCCTGGCCTCTATTGTCTGTTTTCTTGTTCCCTTATAATCTTCTTTCGTTAATTCTTTTTCTAACCTTTTGTCTCTGCTGTACGATCCTTTTTTTAAATAATTCTTTATTCATCTTTTTCTTTATAATCTCAGGTTGCTCTTTGTCAATGTTTTTCTTATTTAATTTTCTCTTATTTCCTCTTATATTAATCGATTTTTCTTCCGCTCTTGTAATTATATTTATACTTTTACACAATTTATTTTGTGATGAAAGGTTTTGAAAACCGACAAGTTGAAGAATTGAGGCAGATCCCACTGTGATCCCGCCTCCTACTGCTTCGACTCACCTGACTGCAGTATATAAGCCACCGCTCTGGCCCTATGCTGTACTTCCTACAGGAGTGATGGACTGAACACATCGATTCCAGGCTGAGGGACTGATTACCTCAAACTCTTCCTCTCCTTACCCATTTCTACTTTGTATTGGACTGTGGCGAAACGTTTCTTCAATAAAGATTCCCATATGTTGCAAAAGTGTCTCAATTCCACAATTTATTTTGTCTTGCTGCGTGAACAGACGCAGTTTCTACCTGGTGCTATAAACTGTTTTGTAAGGATTGAGTGACTGGTGTTCTTTATTTATTTAAGATTCGTATATCATTCTTCTGCACCACAATATTTAATATACTATGTAATTTTTTTATTAACACCACTCATATATAACACCATCCTCTTTTTATTATATATATATAATACTTTTATTAACTCCACACCTCCTAATTTCCACACTCTGAATTTTCTGCATAATATATATATATATATATATATATATATATATATATATATATATATATATATATATATATATATATATATATATATATATATATATACATAGGTCTGGCATTAGGGCAGGTGAATGTTAAATGCATTACAAAGTGTGCTAGCTCAAGGACATGTAGAAATTTACTGTGATGTATTATATTTGGAGGATGTGCTGGCTAAGGCTGAAGAGCCGCTGCTACACGGGCAGCGAGATGAGGAGGGTGTCACTCTCTTGTTGAGGAATTACACACAGTATGTTAGCAAGATTTATATATATATATATATATATATATATATATATATATATATATATATATATATATATATATATATATATATAAATATATATATATATATATATATATATATATATATATATATATATATATATATATAATATATATAATATATATATGCATAATATATATATATTTATATATATATATATATATATATACATATATATATATATATATATATATATATATATAATATATATATATAATATATATAAAGACAAAATGCATTGGCCAAACATTCACAAAAATACAACAGAAAGTAAAACAACATAGGTAACTCAGAGCTACATCTCGAATACTTCGTCCAGCTCCCCTGCGGTGGGCCGCGTGCCCAGAATGCTGCAGGCATTTCCTCTCTGGATCGCAACACTGAGTCTCTGAAAGAGGAAGCTGCTCGCCCTGTGTTCCTTGGTTTCTATGATGAGCTTTTCACCTAGCTCTTTGAGGAACTTTAGAGCACACTTGCCCCATGCTCCAAGGGTCTCCGACCCTATTGGAATGAAGTTATAGCAAGGGGGAAGGTCTTCATATTTTCGGATCTTCTGGGTCTCCCTGTGGCTGGCAGCCCAACCCCCTTCCACTACAGAGTATGGCAAGTAGGTGTGTGCCAATGTGGCAGCAAAGGTGTAGTCCCAGGCAATCTGCTTTCCATCCTTCCAGGGTAGCATAGTGGCTCCATCAGGACGCTTTTGACTTCCATCAGACCTCAGTACTTGGGGTTCCCGTTGAGCTGGGCAACGGGCTGTGGCGAGGCTTCTCTTTATTATATCATTGACCTCCTCATGTCTGGCATACTTCCCTTCTGCTGTGTGACACACGAGACCTTGGAGTCCAAATTGATCAGCTGTTGCCCTGCCGCAAATACACCTATGTTCGGTGAGGATTGGGGCGGCTAGGCGAAGAGCAACACCAATCCGAATGGCCTGTGGGTCGAGGCGGGTGCCCAGGGAGGAATTGGGAACAGCTAACAGGAAATCTCCTGAGTGTGGTGCCGTCACTGCCAGGAGACGAGCTTTGTTCTTTCCTGAAGCATTGGAGAGCATTGTGTTGGCGATTTTTTCCATGATCGGTTTGTCCCAGTGGGACTGTTTGTGCTGTTTGGGAGGAGCTGGTCTACTGGAGGAGTCTGTAAGGGTGTCCCACCGAATCGCTGCTTCAGTAAACCTGGGGTCTTGAGCTCCTACCACATCTCTCAAGCGTTCGGGAACTATCTTCTTGACTAATGCACTGGAAGCCAAACATATATATATATATATATATATATATATATATATATATATATATATATATATATATATATATATATATATATATATATATATATATATATATATACATGTCGTGCCGAATATGTAAAACTGGTCAATTAGCAAGAACTCATTTAAAATTAAACCCTTTCTAAAATTTTCTCTTATACGTTTAAAGATATGTTTTTTTCATTAATGATAATGTAAAAAATTTTAATTTTGCACCAAAAGAATCTTAGAAAACTTACCTAACCTTATTATAACAAGAACAATTTATTTTAGCCTAACCCAACTTAATATATTTTAGATTTGTTTACAATAATTTAATACTAAACAAACACAGTGAAATATATTTTTTTTCGTTAGGTTCAGAATGATTTTGACGAAATTATTGCATACACAAATTTTCACTTGTCCTATATGGTAAGATGAGCGCTGCTATTTAAGCCAAGATCGCTAGTTCTGCCTATTCGGCACGACATATATATATATATATATATATATATATATATATATATATATATATATATATATATATATATATATATATATATATATATATATATATATATATATTATGCAGAAAATTCGGAGTGTGGAAATTAGAAGAAGGTGTGGAGTTAATAAAAGTATTTAGTCAGAGGGCTGAAGAAGGTTTATTGAGGTGGCTTGGTCATTTAGAGGGAATGGATCAAAGTAGAATGACATGGAGAACATATAAATCAGTAGGGGAAGGAAGGCGGGGTAGGGGTCGTCCTCGAAAAGGTTGGAGGGAGGAGGTAAAGGAGGTGTTGTGGGCGAGGGGTTTGGATTTCCAGCAAGCGCGCGTGAGCGTGTATGATAGGAGTGAATGGAGACAAATGGTATTTGGGACCTGACGAGCTACTGGAGTGTGAGCTGGGTAATATTTAATGACGGGATTCAGGGAAACCGGTTATTTTATATAACCGAACGTGAGTCCTGGAAATGGGAAGGACAATGCCTGCACTCTAAAGAAGGGGTTTGAGATATTGGCAATTTGGAGGGATATATTGTGTATTTTTATACTTCTAAACTGTTGTGTTCTGAGCACCTCTTCAAAAACAGTGATTATGTGTGAGTGAGGTGAAAGTGTTGAATTATGATGAAAGTGTTTTCTTTTTGGGGATTTTCTTTCTTTTTGGGTTACCCTGCCTCGGTGGGAGACGGCCGACTTGTTGAAAAAAAAAATATATATGTATATATATATATATATATATATATATATATATATATATATATATATATATATATGTCGTGCCGAATAGGCAGAACTTGCGATCTTGGCTTAAATAGCAACGTTCATCTTGCCATATAGGACAAGTGAAAATTTGTGTATGCAATAATTTCGCCAAAATCATTCTGAACCTAACGAAAAAAATATATTTCACTGTGTTTGTTTAGTATTAAATTACTGTAAACAAATCTAAAATATATTTAGTTAGGTTAGGCTAAAATAAATTGTTCTTGTTATAATAAGGTTAGGTAAGTTTTCTAACTTCCTTTTGGTGCAAAATTATAAATTTTTACATCAGCATTAATGAAAAAAATATATCTTTAAACGTATAAGAGAAAATTTCAGAAAGGACTTAATTTTAAATGAGTTCTTGCTAATTGACCAGTTTTACATATTCGGCACGACATATATATATATATATATATATATATATATATATATATATATATATATATATATATATTTTTTTTTTTATTATCACACTGGCCGATTCCCACCAGGGCAGGGTGGCCCGAAAAAGAAAAACTTTCTCCATCATTCACTCCATCACTGTCTTGCCAGAAGGGTGCTTTACACTACAGTTTTTAAACTGCAACATTAACACCCCTCCCTCAGAGTGCAGGCACTGTACTTCCCATCTCCAGGACTCAAGTCCGGCCTGCCGGTTTCCCTGAACCCCTTCATAAATGTTACTTTGCTCACACTCCAACAGCACGTCAAGTATTAAAAACCATTTGTCTCCATTCACTCCTATCAAACACGCTCACGTATGCCTGCTGGAAGTCCAAGCCCCTCGCACACAAAACCTCCTTTACCCCTCCCTCCAACCTTTCCTAGGCCGACCCCTACCCCGCCTTCCTTCCACTACAGACTGATACACTCTTGAAGTCATTCTGTTTCGCTCCATTCTCTCTACATGTCGGAACCACCTCAACAACTCTTCCTCAGCCCTCTGGACAACAGTTTTGGTAATCCCGCATTTCCTCCTAACTTCCAAACTACGAATTCTCTGCATTATATTCACACCACACATTGCCCTCAGACATGACATCTCCACTGCCTCCAGCCTTCTCCTCGCTGCAACATTCATCACCCATGCTTCACACCCATATAAGAGCGTTGGTAAAACTATACTCTCATACATTCCCCTCTTTGCCTCCAAGGACAAAGTTCTTTGTCTCCACAGACTCCTAAGTGCACCACTCACCCTTTTCCCCTCATCAATTCTATGATTCACCTCATCTTTCATAGACTCATCCGCTGACACGTCCACTCCCAAATATCTGAATACATTCACCTCCTCCATACTCTCTCCCTCCAATCTGATATCCAATCTTTCATCACCTAATCTTTTTGTTATCCTCATAACCTTACTCTTTCCTGTATTCACTTTTAATTTTCTTCTTTTGCACACCCTATCAAATTCATCCACCAATCTCTGCAACTTCTCTTCAGAATCTCCCAAGAGGACAGTGTCATCAGCAAAGAGCAACTGTGACAACTCCCACTTTATGTGTGATTCTTTATCTTTTAACTCCACGCCTCTTGCCGAGACCCTCGCATTTACTTCTCTTACAACCCCATCTATAAATATATTAAACAACCACGGTGACATCATACATCCTTGTCTAAGGCCTACTTTTACTGGGAAATAATTTCCCTCTTTCCTACATACTCTAACTTGAGCCTCACTATCCTCGTAAAAACTCTTCACTGCTTTCAGTAACCTACCTCCTACACCATACATCTGCAACATCTGCCACATTGCCCCCCTATCCACCCTGTCATACGCCTTTTCCAAATCCATAAATGCCACAAAGGCCTCTTTAGCCTTATCTAAATACTGTTCACTTATGTGTTTCACTGTAAACACCTGGTCCACACACCCCCTACCTTTCCTAAAGCCTCCTTGTTCATCTGCTATTCTATTCTCCGTCTTACTCTTAATTCTTTCAATAATAACTCTACCATACACTTTACCAGGTATACTCAACAAACTTATCCCCCTATAATTTTTGCACTCTCTTTTGTCCCCTTTGCCTTTATACAAAGGAACTATTCATGCTCTCTGCCAATCCCTAGGTACCTTACCTTCTTCCATACATTTATTAAATAATTGCACCAACCACTCCAAAACTATATCCCCACCTGCTTTTAACATTTCTCTCTTTATCCCATCAATCCCGGCTGCCTTACCCCCTTTCATTTTACCTACTGCCTCACGAACTTCCCCCACACTCACAACTGGCTCTTCCTCACTCCTACAAGATGTTATTCCTCCTTGCCCTATACACGAAATCACAGCTTCCCTATCTACATCAACATTTAACAATTCCTCGAAATATTCCCTCCATCTTCCCAATACCTTTAACTCTCCATTTAATAACTCTCCTCTCCTAATTTTAACTGACAAATCCATTTGTTCTCTAGGCTTCCTTAACTTGTTAATCTCACTCCAAAACTTTTTCTTATTTTCAACAAAATTTGTTGATAACATCTCACCCACTCTCTCATTTGCTCTCTTTTTACATTGCTTCACCACTCTCTTAACCTCTCTCTTTTTCTCCATATACTCTTCCCTCCTTGCATCACTTCTACTTTGTAAAAACTTCTCATATGCTAACTTTTTCTCCCTTACTACTCTCTTTACATCATCATTCCACCAATCGCTTCTCTTCCCTCCCGCACCCACCTTCCTGTAACCACAAACTTCTGCTGAACACTCCAACACTACATTTTTAAACCTACCCCATACCTCTTCGACCCCATTGCCTATGCTCTCATTAGCCCATCTATCCTCCAATAGCTGTTTATATCTTACCCTAACTGCCTCCTCTTTTAGTTTATAAACCTTCACCTCTCTCTTCCCTGATGCTTCTATTCTCCTTGTATCCCATCTACCTTTTACTCCCAGTGTAGCTACAACCAGAAAGTGATCTGATATATCTGTGGCCCCTCTATAAACATGTACATCCTGAAGTCTACTCAACAGTCTTTTATCTACCAATACATAATCCAACAAAGTACTGTCATTTCGCCCTACATCATATCTTGTATACTTATTTATCCTCTTTTTCTTAAAATATGTATTTCCTACCACTATACCCCTTTCTATACAAAGTTCAATCAAAGGGCTCCCATTTTCATTTACACCTGGTACCCCAAACTTACCTACCACACCCTCTCTAAAAGTTTCTCCTACTTTAGCATTCAGGTCCCCTACCACAATTACTCTCTCACTTGGTTCAAAGGCTCCTATACATTCACTTAACATCTCCCAAAATCTCTCTCTCTCCTCTACATTCCTCTCTTCTCCAGGTGCATACACACTTATTATGACCCACTTTTCGCATCCAACCTTTACTTTAATCCACATAATTATTGAATTTACACATTCATATTCTCTTTTCTCCTTCCATAACTGATCCTTCAACATTACTGCTACCCCTTCCTTTGCTCTAACTCTCTCAGATACTCCAGATTTAATCCCTTTTATTTCCCCCCACCGAAACTCCCCTACCCCCTTCAGCTTTGTTTCGCTTAGGGCCAGGACATCCAACTTCTTTTCATTCATAACATCAGCAATCCTCTGTTTCTTGTCATCCGCACTACATCCACGCACATTCAAGCATCCCAGTTTTATAAAGTTTTTCTTCTTCTCTTTTTTAGTAAATGTCTACAGGAGAAGGGGTTACTAGGCCGTTGCTCCCGGCATTTTAGTCGCCTCATACGACACGCATGGCTTACGGAGGAAAGATTCTTTTCCACTTCCCCATGGACAATAGAAGAAATAAAGAAGAACAAGAGCTATTTAGAAAAAGGAGAAAAACCTAGATGTATGAATATATATATGCATATGCGTGTCTGTGAAGTGTGACCAAAGTGTAAGTAGGAGTAGCAAGATATCCCTGTTATCTAGCGTGTTTATGAGACAGAAAAAGAAACCAGCAATCCTACCATCATGCAAAACAGTTACAGGTTTCTGTTTCACAGTCATCTGGCAGGACGGTAGTACTTCCCTGGGTGGTTGCTGTCTACCAACCTACTATATATATATATATATATATATATATATATATATATATATATATATATATATATATATATATATATATATATATATATATATATATATATATATATATATATATATATATATATATATATATATATATATATATATATATATATATATATATATATATATATATATATATATATATATATATATATATATATATATATATATATATATATATATATATATATATATATATATATACATATATATATATATATATATATATATATATATATTATATATATATATATATATATATATATATATATATATATATATATATATATATATAGGCAGAAAAGTCCTTTTTACTCGAAACTGCGACCATTGCATGTGTACATGTGCGTGCAGACATATGCTGCGCGTGTGCACACAAATGTGCATGTGTACAAAAAAGAGCCGACTCAATCCCTTCTGTTGTAATCTCAGTATATCAAATAATTTTTTCATAGTCCGACTTCTTTTGTCATGGCAATGTAATCACATCATGTGCTGTGATATTCAATTTGTATTGGATGGCTCTAATCTCTGATCATCGGCCGCAAATAGGCTGAATTATATACTGGGAACGTTCGCTAACATGCAGTCGTGTGTGTGTGTGTGTGTGTGTGTGTGTGTGTGTGTGTGTGTGTGTGTGTGTGTGTGTGTGTGTGTGTGTGTGTGTGTGTGTGTGTGTATGTGTACTCACCTAGTTGTACTCACCTAGTTGAGGTTGCAGGGGTCGAGTCCAAGCTCCTGGCCCCGCCTCTTCACTGGTCGCCACTAGGTCACTCTCCGTGAACCATGAGCTTTATCGTACCTCTGCTTAAAGCTATGTATGGATCCTGCCTCCACTACATAGCTTCCCAAACTATTCCACTTCCTGACTACTCTGTGGTTGAAGAAATTCTTCCTAACATCCCTTTGATTCATCTGTGTCTTCAGCTTCCAACTCTGTCCCCGTGTTGCTGTGTCCAGTCTCTGGAACATCCTGTCTTTGTCCACCTTGTCAATTCCTCTCAGTATTTTGTAAGTCGTTATCATGTCCCCCCTATCTCTCCTGTCCTCCAGTGTCGTCAGGTTGATTTCCCTTAACCTCTCCTCATAGGACATACCTCTTAACTCTGGGACTAGTCTTGTTGCAAACCTTTGCACTTTCTCTAGTTTCTTTACATGCTTGGCTAGGTGTGGGTTCCAAACTGGTGCCGCATACTCCAATATGGGCCTAACGTACACGGTGTACAGGGTCCTGAACGACTCCTTATTAAGATGTCGGAATGCTGTTCTGAGGTTTGCCAGGCGCCCATATGCTGCAGCAGTTATTTGGTTGATATGCGCTTCAGGGGATGTGCCTGGTGTTATACTCACCCCAAGATCTTTTTCCTTGAGTGAGGTTTGTAGTCTCTGGCCCCCTGGACTGTACTCCGTCTTCGGTCTTCTTTGCCCTTCAACAATCTTCATGGCTTTGCACTTGGTGGGATTGAACTCCAGGAGCCAATTGCTGGACCAGGTCTGCAGCCTGTCCAGATCCCTTTGTAGTTCTGCCTGGTCTTCGATCGAATGAATTCTTCTCATCAACTTCACGTCATCTGCAAACAGTGACACCTCAGAGTTTATTCCTTCCGTCATGTCTTTCACAAATACCAGAAACAGCACTGGTCCTAGGACTGAACCCTGTGGGACCCCGCTGGTCACAGGTGCCCACTCTGACACCTCGCCACGTACCATTACTCGCTGCTGTCTTCCTGACAAATATTCCCTGATCCATTGTAGTGCCTTCCCTGTTATCCCTGCTTGGTCCTCCAGTTTTTGCTCTAGTCTCTTGTGTGGTACTGTGTCAAACGCCTTCTTGCAGTCCAAGAAAATGCAATCCACCAACCCCTCTCTCTCTTGTCTTACTGCTGTCACCTTGTCATAGAACTTCAGTAGGTTTGTGACACAGGATTTCCCGTCCCTGAAACCATGTTGGGTGCTGCTGATGAGATCATTCCTTTCTAGGTGTTCCACCACTCTTCTCCTGACAATCTTTTCCATGACTTTGCATACTATACATGTCAGTGACACTGGTCTGTAGTTTAGTGCTTCATGTCCGTCTCCTTTTTTAAAGATTGGGACTACATTTGCTGTCTTCCATGCCTCAGGCAATCTCCCTGTTTCGATAGATGTATTGAATATTGTTGTTAGGGGTACACATAGCGCCTCTGCTCCCTCTCTCAGGACCCATGGAGAGATGTTATCTGGCCCCATTGCCTTTAAGGTATCTAGCTCACTCAGAAGCCTCTTCACTTCTTCCTCGGTTGTGTGTACCGTGTCCAGCACCTGGTGATGTGCTACACCTCTCCGTCCCTCTGGAGCCCCTTCTGTCTCCTCTGTGAACACTTCTTTGAATCTCTTGTTGAGTTCCTCACATACTTCACGGTCATTTCTTGTTGTCTCTCCTCCTTCCTTCCTTAGCCTGATTACCTGGTCCTTGACTGTTGTTTTCCTTCTGATGTGGCTGTATAACAGCTTCGGGTCAGATTTGGCTTTCGCTGCTATGTCGTTTTCATATTGTCGTTGGGCCTCCCTTCTTATCTGTGCATATTCGTTTTTGGCTCTACGACTGCTCTCCTTATTCTCCTGGGTCCTTTGCCTTCTATATTTCTTCCATTCCCTAGCACACTTGGTTTTTGCCTCCTTGCACCTTTGGGTGAACCATGGGCTCATCCTGGCTTTTTCATTATTCCTGTTTCCCTTGGGTACAAACCTCTCTTCAGCCTCCTTGCACATTGCTGCTACATATTCCATCATCTCATTAACTGGCTTCCCTGCCAGTTCTCTGTCCTACTGAACCTCGTTCAGGAAGTTCCTCATTCCCGTGTAGACCCCTTCCCTGTAGTTTGGTTTCATTTGTCCTGGCCTTCCTGCTTCCCCCTCCACTTGTAGCTCTTCTGTGTATTCGAAGCTCAAAACCACATGATCGCTGGCCCCAAGGGGTCTTTCATATGTGATGTC
Organism: Cherax quadricarinatus; assembly: GCF_038502225.1. Classification (NCBI taxonomy): domain Eukaryota; kingdom Metazoa; phylum Arthropoda; class Malacostraca; order Decapoda; family Parastacidae; genus Cherax; species Cherax quadricarinatus. The sequence goes on from NC_091312.1 coordinate 19,385,194, forward strand.
CTCAATATCTGCACTGCTCAAGGTGAATACTAAGTCCAGTCTTGCTGGCTCATCCTCTCCTCTCTCTCTTGTAGTGTCCCTTACTTGTTGGTACATAAAGTTTTCCAGTACCACCTCCATCATCTTAGCCCTCCATGTATCTTGGCCCCCATGTGGCCCCAAGTTCTCCCAGTCGATCTCCTTGTGGTTATAGTCGCCCATGATCAGGAGCTTTGCCCTGCATGCATGAGCTCTTCTGGCCAATGCAGCCAGTGTGTCAACCATCGCTCTATTGCTCTCATCATACTCATGCCCTGGTCTCCTGCTGTTCTGTGGTGGGTTATACATCACTGCAATTCACTCCTTGGGACCTCCAGAGCGAAGCGTTCCCGCTATGTAATCACTTTCTTCTCCGCTGTCTCCTCTCTCCAGCTCATCAAAATTCCATCGGTGTTTGATCAGCAATGCCACTCCTCCACCCCCCCTGTTCCTTCTGTCTTTCCTCAGGATCTGGTATGCCGTTGGAAAGATGGCATCTGTTATTATACATGTAAGCTTTGTTTGTGTGAGCACTATGATGTCCGGTGATGTCTCTTTGACTCTTTCGTGCCACTCCTTTCACTTGTTTGTTATTCCATCAGCTTTTGTGTACCATACCTTCAGTTTCCTTTCCAATACTGTGGTTTGGGGGGCCTGTGGGGGTGGGAGACCTGGTAGCATACTGTGGGATTCTATGATTGGGGGTTGGGTGGAAGCTGTGGGTATGGATTGTAGTTTGTGTTGGGATGGTGTGATAGATTGTGGGGTTCTGAGGATAGTTGTGTGTGTGCTTGCCCTTGCTTCTCTGTTCTGCTCTGACCTCTGCTGGTTCCATCGTTGTTTCCTTTCCTATCTCCTTTCGCTTTTTTGTCCTCTCCCTCAGCTGCTGTCTCTGTGTTTGTGCTCTGTCTCTGTCTAGGAACACCTTCTTGTACTCTTCCGAGTTTTTCAACCTTGGTTTCTCTTGGAGGATCCTGTTCTGCACTGTTTCTCTCCTGAGAATCAGCTTGATCGATCGGTTTCTCCCCTTCACGTACCCCCCTATTCTCTGAAAA
>NC_091312.1:19391266-19398766 GCF_038502225.1 Cherax quadricarinatus
GCAGTCCAAGAAGATGTGTGTGTGTGTGTGTGTGTGTGTGTGTGTGTGTGTGTGTGTGTGTGTTGTGTGTGTGTTGTGTGTGTATTGTGTGTGTATGTGTGTGTGTATGCGTGTGTTTATGTAAGCAGTCCTTATTTCCCTCGTATGTACTACATATGTTTTGTCTATGTAGCCAATCTCTTGGTTCCCACTGTACTATCTTGTGCCTAAAATTACGTTCAATTCTGTATGCTAGGCTTCGCTAGGCTACCTCTCATACTAGGCTATCTATCATTAACTGCTTAACTCTCCTAAACCTCAATAAATTCTATTAAATGCCAGTAAATGCTGCTTATTCTAATTCTGATAGCTCGAGGAGAGTGACCCCCAATTTCCAGCTAGAGACTGGTGCTGACCCCATGCAACTCAAACTAGGCGAATATTACTTGCGGATGGCAGTGGAGTAATGTTGTCGTCCTCCTGGGTCCCAGTATGAAAATGCTTGATGTTTCTCGGTAATTTTTCCACTAACTTCCTGTAGGCACTGTGGTCTCTAGCTCATCTAATTTTTTCACTCACTCACTGTATTTACTGACACATCTATACATATCTCTTATCTCCCTGGTCTTGAGTCGCACTTATTCTTCAAAATACCCCACTGCGTTATTGTGGCAACACTATTTAGGCCTGACACAACCAGTCACCTTCCTTCCAACGGCCCCCACTGAATACTTAGTCTCTATTTCCTTTGTTTTCTTTTCTGTGATCACTGATATTTCTTTTTTTCGGGGCTTAAGTGATTATATGCACTCTCATGCGTGCACAGCACACGCCTATATCCCACACTCTATTCCTTATGGCACAGTCAGAAATTACCACCAAAACACGAGCTCAAACCGCGTGACTCCTCCACGTGTGAGTGTGTGTGTGTGTGTGTGTGTGTGTGTGTGTGTGTGTGTGTGTGTGTGTGTGTGTGTGTGTGTGTGTGTGTGTGTGTGTGTGCATGTGTGTATGTGTGTATGTGTGTATGTGTGTGTGTGTGTGTCTGTATGTGTGTGTATGTGTGTGTATGTGTGTATGTGTGTGTGTGTGTGTGTGTGTGTGTGTGTGTGTGTGTGTGTGTGTGTGTGTGTGTGTGTGTGTGTGTGTGTGTGTGTGTGTGTTTGTGTGTAATTTCTTAAATTTTTTCTGAAGAAATTAAATTTTAGAAGTGATAATTTAGTGCAAAGGAAACTGTTGCATCGTCGAATGTAATCACAGCAAAAAAAAAAATTAATCACATAGGCTATTGGGTAATACAATTAACAAAATTTTTTTGGCACCAACTTTATCTCAATTTCCTTTGCTAATATTTGACTTTTTCTCTTGATGATTGAGACACAAGTCAGCCAACATACAGATAATAGTCAAAAATGTAATAAGTTTTGTTAGCGCCTTTACTGCACACACTACTTCTGCTTCCATCATCATCTATACATACATGTGTATATATATATATATATATATATATATATATATATATATATATATATATATATATATATATATATATATATATATATATATATATATATATATATATATATATATATATATATATATATATATATACCTCTAGAACTGTCCTAGGGACCCTCATCCCCAGAGAAAAGAATAAACTTGCTTCAGGGAAAACTCAAGGTTCTCCCTGAAGCTGTTTGAGAATTTTCTCCTACCACCCCTATATTTCAAGTATGTTTTATTTAAAGACAAAATACATTGGTCAAACATTCACAAAAGTACAACAGAAAGTAAAACAGCATAGGTAACTCAGAGCTACATCTCGAATACTTCGTCCAGCTCCCCTGCGGTGGGCCGCGTGCCCAGAATGCTGCAGGAATTTCCTCTCTGGATCGCAACACTGAGTCTCTGAAAGAGGGAGCTGGTCGCCCTGTGGTCCTTGATTTCTATGATGAGCTTTTAACCCAGCTCTTTGAGGAACTTTAGAGCACACTTGCCCCATGCTCCAAGGGTCTCCGACCCTATTGGAATGAAGTTATAGCAAGGGGGAAGGTCTTCATATTTTCGGATCTTCTGGATCTCCCTGTGGCTGGCAGCTCCACCCCCTTCCACTACGGAGTATGGCAAGTAGGTATCTGCCAATGTGGCAGCACAGGTGTAGTCCCAGGCAATCTGCTTTCCATCCTTCCAGGGTAGCATAGTGGCTCCATCAGGACGCTTTTGACTTCCATCAGACCTCTGTACTTGGGGTTCCCGTTGAGCTGGGCAACGGGCTGTGGCGAGGCTTCTCTTTATGATGTCATTGACCTCCTCATGTCTGGCATACTTCCCTTCTGCTGTGTGACACACGAGACCATGAAGTGCGAATTGATCAGCTGTCGCCCTGCCGCAAATACACCTATGTTCGGTGAGGATGGGGGCGGCTAGGCGAAGAGCAACACCAATCCGAATGGCCTGTGGGTCGAGACAGGTGCCCAGGGAGGATTTGGGAACAGCTAACAGGAAATCTCCTGAGTGTGGTGCCTTCACTGCCAAGAGACGAGCTTTGTTCTTTCCTGAAGCATTGGAGAGCATTGTGTTGGCGATTTTTTCCATGATCGGTTTGTCCCAGTGGGACTGTTTGTGCTGTTTGGGAGGAGCTGGTCTACTGGAGGAGTCTGTAAGGGTGTCCCACCGAATCGCTGCTTCAGTAAACCTGGGGTCTTGAGCTCCTACCACGTCTCTCAAGCGTTCGGGAACTATCTTCTTGACTAATGCACTGGAAGCCAAACAAGAAGACAGAAAAGCAGGTAAAGCAACATGCGTTGCTTTGCGCACCCCTACACCTCCCAGTTGCACTAGGAGGGTTGCCTGATCCCATTGCTCATCCTCTAGTGAGAGGTTCAGTGCCTTCTTAAAAGTTGATCTCAGGTGTGCGTCATATTCATCGAGTGTTAGGTTGTCAAAAGAGGATGCACACCTCAAGAAGTAAGTGAGTCTTGGCATAGTAAGACACCTTGTGAGGAGATACAGAGCATCATGGGCATCAAGATCGCTTATTCTCTCCTCCATTCTCATCAGGTCATTCAGTTTGTCCCTGAGGACAGTGTCGATGGCCTGGTGATCCAGCGGTGCCCCCAAGAGGGTACTGTTGGACGGAGTGGTAGTTGAGACTTCCGGGATGATTCTTCGCACAGCAATGATTATTTCCTGGTTCGCTGTGATGATTTCACACTTGGAGGGATTGAGGATGAGTCCCAAGTCTTCTCCCTGTGTTTTCACCAGTTGTAGGTCCCCCACCAGGGACTCTTCAGTACCTGCCAGAGTGCCGTCATCCAGGTACCAGATAATGAGCTCACTGCGTAGGCTGGAAATTAGCTCTCTTACTGCCAAGCAGAAGAGAAGTGGAGCGAGTGGGTCACCCTGCTGAACACCCTCTGATGATTGAATTTCATGTTCTCCAAACAAAAGAATTGAGGGTTTGCTGTAGCCGGCTGAAATGAAAGGAAAAGACTGGGGAACCGATCCCGAACAGCTGGCAAAACAGCATCTCTCTTCACCATATTAAAGGCATTTCTAAAATCAAGTTTGACTATGGCCTTGTCTTCTGGTAGGTCCCTGATGTAGGCCCTTGCCGCATGAGCTGCAGCTTCACTGCCTTGAGAGACCCCATAGCCCAGTTGGTGTGGCTGGAGTAAAGTGGCAGCTTCTAGGCGAATGTTTCTCACTGCTGCTTTGGCAACGAGACGGCGAAGAGTGTTTCCAACTGCAATGGGTCTGATTCCCCCATCCCTCTTCTTCAAAGCACAGTGAGGCTCCAAAAAATGAAAGGTTTAATATTATTCTTCTGGGATTCGCCCAGCCAGGCAATTGTTGACGAAAGTTGTTAACTCGGTGAGAAGAGTTGATGCAGATTCACCGAGTACTTGATTTACCATCTCTTTGAGGTGCTGATGTCGAATTCCAGTGTAACCTCCTGCAGATCCTGCTGGAAATGACACGATCGCCTTATAGACTTCCGATTCTGGCAAAATTAATTGTTCAGTGATGGGGTCTTCCTCAGGGTTGTCGTTGATGGCTATGGTGTCCCTGGTTGGATGCTTGTCTCTTAGTGCTTGGGCCGTGGTCTCATCCTTGGGGGCTATAGTGTCGTCACTTGTAATTATTCTTATTGCTCCCACTGTGTTACCTTCGATTTTTTTGCTAACCTGTGCGCAAATTTTCTCGTTTTCAGTAGGACTTTTCTTGGGTTTACCTCTTTGATTCCTGCGATGATGGGGCAGAGGGACACAGTTATCCGTTCTTGGGTAGTTGCGCACTGCCTTGATAACTATATATATATGTATATATATATATATATATATATATATATATATATATATATATATATATATATATATATATATATATATATATATATATATATATGTATATATATATATATATATAATATTAAACAAACATAGTGAAATATATTTTTTTCGTTAGGTTCAGGATGATTTTTGCGAAATTATTGCATACACAAATTTTTGCTTGTCCTATATGTCAAGATGAGCGTTGCTATTTAAGCCAAGATCACAAGTTCTGCCTATTCGGCACGACATATATATATATATATATATATATATATATATATATATATATATATATATATATATATATATATATATATATATATATACATATATATATATATATATATATATATATATATATATATATATATATATATATATATATATATGTATATATATATATATATATATATATATATATATATATATATATATACATACATATATTTGTAGGTGAATGGTTCAGAGAACCGACATGTTGATAAATTAGACACATGTGCAACTCTTGGGTATCTTTATTGAGGAAACGTTTCGCCACACAGTGGCTTCATCAGTCCATACGTAGGAGAAACTTGAAGAACAGGAGAAGAATATCAGTCCCTCAACCTTGAGTCGATGTGTTCAGTCCATCAGTCTTGAACAGAATACGGCATATGAGCGGAGAAGCAGCTTATAAACCGTGTGGCAGGAGAGGTGCAGCAGTCATAGGTGGTGTCACATTTGTTCAATGTGGAAGTAGGTCGTGCCCAAGAATTAGGCAAGCGAAGAATTCCTAAGTATTAAGATCCCAAGAAGTTGCAGTGTCTGACAGGTTTGTAGGTGAATGGTTCAGAGAACCGACATGTTGATAAATTAGACACATGTGTAACTCTAATTTATCAACATGTCGGTTCTCTGAACCATTCACCTACAAACCTGTCAGACACTGCAACTTCTTGGGATCTTAATACTTAGGAATTCTTCGCTTGCCTAATTCTTGGGCACGACCTACTTCCACATTGAACAAATGTGACACCACCTATGACTGCTGCACCTCTCCTGCCATACGGTTTATAAGCTGCTTCTCCACTCATATGCCGTATTCTATTCAAGATTGATGGACTGAACACATCGACTCAAGGTTGAGGGACTGATATTCTCCTCCTGTTCTTCAAGTTTCTCCTACGTATGGACTGATGAAGCCACTGTGTGGCGAAACGTTTCCTCAATAAAGATACCCAAGAGTTGCACATGTGTCTAATTTATCAACATACATATATATATATATATATATATATATATATATATATATATATATATATATATATATATATATATATATATATATATATATATATATATATATATGTATATATATAAATATATATATATATATATATATATATATATATATATATATATATATATATATATATATATATATATATATATATATATATATATATATGTCGTGCCGAATAGGCAGAACTCTCGATCTTGGCTTAAATAGCAACGCTCATCTTGCCATATAAGACAAGCAAAAATTTGTGTATGCAATAATTTCGCAAAAATCATCCTGAACCTAACGAAAAAAATATATTTCACTATGTTTGTTTAATATTAAATTACTGTAAACGTATCTAAAATATATTTGGTTGGATTAAGCTAAAATAAATTGCGCTTGTTATAATAAGGTTAGGTAAGCTATCTAAAATTCTTTTGGTGCAAAATTAAAAAATTTTACATTAACATTAATGAAAAAAATATATCTTTAAACGTATAAAAGAAAATTTCAGAAAGGACTTAATTTTGAATTATTAAAACCATATTATTATACAAAATATGAATGGTTTGAATTAGATTTGAGTTGTGTATGTCCAAGTTAACCATTTTTATTGAAGAAAATGGATATTAGTTTCCAAATAATGACTTTTTAAATCCTCTTTTGATTCCCTTCAGATCTTCAACGCTATAGTCAACTTATGCCTCACTCTGCAGAATTTCAGTAGCTTTCAATATATCTAGTTGCTTTACATTCTCTTGGTATTGTTAATGCTTTTTTGTCTTATACAGAAGTTCGATAACAGGTACATCTGGTTACTATTGTCATCACTTTGTACATGCAGTACACCCGGCTGTACATATAAGTGGATACTCACTCGCCTGAGCTGCCTTTCAGTTTCTTAATAGTTCTTGTCCTTGTCGTGTTTCCTTTTAGTTGCGTGGGGAAGTAGAAGTCTTCCTATGTAAACAGTGTGTAGCAAATTGCTACAAAAAATAAACTCAGTCTCAGCACCCGAAAAAGCACAGAATAACGCCTCATATGGTCCTCATGCTATGCGTTTATCAATGTCCAATACTAATTCCTTTGATTTAAGCTAATTTAACCAGCTCCATGTTTAAAATTAGTTAATTTTAAAAAAATTGCAAATACACTTTGAAACATTTAATTCCGGTTCAGTGATTCATCGAACATGATTCATATTTTTTCCAGAACATAATTCGTTTATAGTTTAGGTTTAGCATAGACTCCCATCTCCCCATCCACCACAGAACCAAACAAGGTAAAGGGGTAAACACACTAACTGTCGAAGGTCTAATGAAGAGACCTACACCAGTGACCAGCGAAGAACTTGGTGGTAATCGCGAGACCAAAAAAGAATACGCAACTGCAGAAGCCCTTCTGATCCTAGCCTAATATATGGCCCAATCCCAAGCGATTGTCAAGAAAATCCATCATCCAGAGAGTTGACCCATGAACCAGACGAGCGAGCCACCATGCTGCTCACCACTAGATAGTGACAACACGAGCGGGCCACCATGCTGCTCACCACTGGACAGTGACAACACGAGCGAGCCACCATGCTGCTCACCACTGGACAGTGAAAAAGTGACGTAAGATCAAGCAGGGACAACACCCACCCACCCATTTCATATCTATTCACTTACCAAACAAGCATGTTGACAGCAGAAGAGTCACAGCTCCAGGACAAGGTTCACACTTGGAGCCAGAGGAAACGAATATATAAGAAACATGTCCATCATGTGGCTATCTTTATTCAGTATCTTCATCCGGGACAAAGATGCCCAGATGTTACACAGGTGTCTCATTTATCAACTTGTCAGTTTTCCAGACCATTTATACAAAGAAGCGAATAAAGTAGTAGGTATAACAGTACCGTCAATGTGGATAAAAGGGACACGCCTA
>NC_091312.1:19403766-19451266 GCF_038502225.1 Cherax quadricarinatus
GATGGTGCTGGTGGTAGCAGCGTTGATGGTGCTGGTGGTAGCAGCGTTGATGGTGCTGGTGGTAGCAGCGTTGATGGTGCTGGTGGTAGCAGCGTTGATGGTGCTGGTGGTAGCAGCGTTGATGGTGCTGGTGGTAGCAGCGTTGATGGTGCTGGTGGTAGCAGCGTTGATGGTGCTGGTGGTAGCAGCGTTGATGGTGCTGGTGGTAGCAGCGTTGATGGTGCTGGTGGTAGCAGCGTTGATGGCAGCATCGGCGATGTGATTCCATTTTATTTTCTGTTTCACTTTTTATTTCCAAAATATGTCCACATTGAAGTAACTGAAATTTGCCCTCGTTGAGCTTCACACTCTACCGATCTCCAGATTTTGCGATGTGTGAGCTTGTGGGATGATACTGTTGTCTTGACTCAGTATCCATAGGATATATAAAGCCTTAGAAAGTACTATCGTATTTTTTCAAGTCAATATAGAGTTCCACGCACATGCTAAGGGTATGTGCGTGGTCCCAATTGTTTCTTTAAATTGAAGTGTGTTACGGAATGTGCGTAAAAAAAGGTAAAGGCAGTGTTTGGTGTTACATTCATAAAAAAATCACGTAGGTTTAGTTCTTCCTTCTCACTGGCTCGCTGCATATTGAGTCTTATGATTATTTTCTTTTTATCGGAAAGAGGTGGATTTTTTGCCTTAAATTTTACATCAAGGATAAAGAATTCTGCGTTGCTATTAAATTTTACTGGTGGCTTTTTTTTTTTTTTTTTTTTTTTTTTTCACTCTCCTGGGCATCGTACGATAGTTTCCATTCCAGCTCGGTGTTTTCTTTTTCTCTGAGCAGCATTTTTTTTTTTTGCCATGATAAAGTCTCTAACATTTAAAAATTTCTGAGAATCTTCCTAGTTCTCTGTCTAACTTACAGACCCTCTCTGTCTTTCTTAATTATACTACACTGGAGCATATGTCTAGTGTAAAACTCTCTTGGGTAACCGACTTAAAATCACGCTACAAATAATATCTCTCCATCATATTTCACACAGGATGAAAGCAGGGTTGGCAGAGAGCTCTTGATCAGGATACCGAGACTGTCATATTGTAACAAAATCAGTTCGGTATCTGGACGAATCTGTTCACTCTTTTGACAAGTCTGTTTAGTGTCTGGGCGAGTCAGTGCAGCGTTTCACCTCACTTACCGTTAATATTCCATACAGAAATAACCCGTTTCGGTCCGACTTGGATCTTCGCGCTTCTGTGTGACTAGTTAACGGACCGAAACGTCGTCATAAGTCTCATTCTATGTTCAGGTTATGTATTGTTCCAGTCTCGGTATTGTGCCTTTTTATTTGATAATATTCTTCGCAAAGATGTTTCATGAAATTATAATGGCTTCGTGCGACCAAAATTAACATTCTGAGAAAGACGTGTGTCACAGTCCAGAGATAGCATTAAGTGAATCTCTGTGATCATTTCTTGCTATAAATTCCTTTTGATGCCTAATGAAGCCTCCGACAGGTTAAATAATGACGGAAGAGATTTCGACTGTGATACTGATAACCCTCATGAGGATAACTTTGATCCTAATGACTGTGTTGATGATATAACTTGATATCATATTCAATGCAAGGCTTCGACAGCACTCGTTTTAACCCTAGATGGTGCACTTCTAGAAAACGAATTCATCCGTTATAAGAGGGTACGCTGTACCCAGTGAGGACTAATATTCAAATATAATCGTATAATCGTTCTAATCGGAAATTATTGTTTATAATAGGGATGGACTGATAAGCCAGGCGAAGGCCTCAGCCAGACGACCCAAAGCTCAAGCGACGTGTCAGGAAACACTAGTAACCTAACCTACAAAGTAACAGTCAATGAAGTGAAGGTGAGGATTATCATAATTCTGTTTCATGACCCACAACCGTGAATACCTCACTAGGTTTAAAGTGAATTTGTTGGGGAAATCTGAAAGTCTTTGCCTATGATTGGTAACTCTGTGAACGTAGACACACTGCAGCTTTAATGACCAGCGTTCAGTCGACAGGTAGTCAAACAAAAATAACTGAATCATGATTTCTAGGGGAAACGCCATTAAGGATGTCTTCCCTACAAAAAGAGGGTATTTAATGCCGGTGAAGGGCTCTTGAACCTACGAAGTACAGATATCTATCCCTTCCTCAGATCAAACCTGGTGACTATTATCGTTTGAGAATTTTCCTCTTAATATACTATTACTACTACTACTATTACTACTACTACTACTACTACTACTACTGCTACTATTGCTACTACTACTACTATTACTGCTATTACTACTACTACTACTACTACTACTACTACTACTATTACTACTACTACTACTACTACTACTACTATTACTACTACTACTATTACTACTACTACTACTACTACTACTACTGCTACTATTGCTACTACTACTACTATTACTGCTATTACTACTACTACTACTACTACTACTACTACTATTACTACTACTACTACTACTACTACTATTACTACTACTACTACTACTACTACTGCTACTACTACTGCTACTACTACTACTACAACAACTACTACTACTGCTACTACTGCTACTACTATTACTGCTACTACTACTACTACTATTACTACTACTACTACTACTGCTGCTACTACTACTACTACTACTACTACTACAACTACTACTACTACTACTACTACTACTACTACTGCTACTACTACTACTACTACTACTACTACTACTGCTACTACTGCTACTACTACTACTACTATTACTGCTATTACTACTACTACTACTACTACTACTGCTACTACTACTACTACTACTACTACTGCTACTACTTCTACTACTACTACTACTACTACTACTACTACTACTACTACTACTACTACTAATAATAATAATAATAATAATAATAATAATAATAATAATAATAATAATAATAATAATAATAATAATAATCATAATATAAAATAATGTAAGAAAATAGTAATATAATAATAATAATACAAGATAAATAAAGTATAATGACAGTGGTGCCTGGCAGAAGTGTGTATATGTTAGAGAAATGACTTTTGAACACTTTTTTTTTTAGCGTCTGTTCTATTTGTTTTAAACATCAAAATATCTTTAGACCTATTTAAAAGTCTCCACGTCCATGGCTGACCAGAAAAGCCCAATCAGACTGGCATAAATAGTGTTGGAATTATTGTACTCGTTGCTGCTCTCTGGAGTATGTAGGTGTGTACTCTGTGTGGGTGACAATGTTCATTGTCCAGGCATGTCTCTTGTCAGTGTGAGTACAGTGAAGACAGTCCCTATTACGTCCCGTACATTGCCTATTACATCCCGTACAGTGCCTATTACGTCCCGTACAGTGCCTATTACGTCCCGTACACTGCCTATTACGTCCCGTACACTGCCTACTACGTCCCGTACACTGCCTATTACGTGCCGTAAAATGCTTATTACGTCTGATACAGTGCCTATTATGTCCCGTACAGTGCCTATTATGTCCTGTACAGTGCCTATTACGTCCCTTACAATGCCTATTACGTCCCGTACAGTGCCTATTATGGCCCATACAATGCTTATTATGTCTCGTACAGTGCCAGTTACGTCCCGTACAGTGCCTATTATGTCCCGTACAATGCCTATTATGTTCCGTACAGTGCCTATTACGTCCCGACCATAACCTATTACGTCCCGTACACTGCCTATTACGTTCGGTACAGTGCCTATTACGTCTCGTACAGTGCCTATTACGTCCCGTACACTGACTATTACGTCCCTTACACTGCGTATTACGTCCCGTACAGTGCCTATTACGTCCCGTACATTACCTATTACGTCCCTTACACTGCCTATTACGTCCCTTACACTGCCTATTACGTCCCGTACAGTGTCTATTACGTCCCGTACATTACCTATTACGTCCCGTACACTGCCTATTACGTCCCTTACACTGCCTATTACGTCCCTTATACTGCCTATTACGTCCCGTACACTGCCTATTACGTCCCTTACACTGCCTATTACGTCCCTTACACTGCCTATTACGTCCCTTACACTGCCTATTAAGTCCCGTACATTACCTATTACGTCCCTTACACTGCCTATTACGTCCCTTACACTGCCTATTACGTCCCTTACACTGCCTATTACGTCCCGTACATTACCTATTACGTCCCTTACATTGCCTATTACGTCCCTTACACTGCCTATTACGTCCCTTAAACTGCCTATTACGTCCCTTACACTGCCTATTACGTCCCTTACACTGCCTATTACGTCCCTTACACTGCTTATTACGTCCCTTACACTGCCTATTACGTCCTTTACACTGCCTATTACGTCCCGTACATTACCTATTACGTCCCTTACACTGCCTATTACGTCCCTTACACTGCCTATTACTTCCCTTACACTGCCTATTACGTCCCTTACACTGCCTATTACGTCCCTTACACTGCCTATTACGTCCCTTACACTGCCTATTACGTCCCTTACACTGCCTATTGCGTCCCTTACACTGCCTATTACGTCCCTTACACTGCCTATTACGTCCCTTACACTGCCTATTATGTCCCGTACAGATCCTGTTACGTCCCTTACACTGCCTATTACGTCCCTTACACTGCCTATTACGTCCCTTACACTGCCTATTACGTCCCGTACACTGCCTATTACGTCCCTTACACTGCCTATTACGTCCCTTACACTGCCAATTACGTCCCTTACACTGCCTATTACGTCCCGTACACTGCCTATTACGTCCCTTACACTGCCTATTACGTCCCTTACACTGCCTATTACGTCCCTTACACTGCCTATTACGTCTCGTACACTGCCTATTACGTCCCTTACACTGCCTATTACGCCCCTTACACTGCCTATTACGTCCCTTACACTGCCTATTGCGTCCCTTACACTGCCTATTACGCCCCTTACACTGCCTATTACGTCCCTTACACTGCCTATTACGTCCCTTACACTGCCTATTACGTCCCTTATACTGCCTATTACGTCCCTTACACTGCTTATTACGTCCCTTACACTGCCTATTACGCCCCTTACACTGCCTATTACGTCCCTTACACTGCCTATTACGTCCCTTACACTGCCTATTACGTCCCTTACATTGCCTATTACGTCCCTTACACTGCCTATTACGTCTCGTACACTGCCTATTACGTCCCTTACACTGCCTATTACGTCTCGTACACTGCCTATTACGTCCCTTACACTGCCTATTACGTCCCGCTCAATACACCAGCAACAAATTGTATTTCTGAAACAGTAAACTATTGATTAAACTGAGAGTTCATCTTATAAAGTTTTTATAAACTAGATTAATCCTGGACAGAAACTTAAATATACAATATTATTATTATACTTTTTTAATTAATTTCGTGAGAAAGCTGTAAATCCGTAAGGTTCTCAGAGCTCTTCGGGAATGGAGGTAATCAGGTTTGATCCAAGGAAGGGGAGGGTGCGTCCAATTCCATTGATCAGGAGCCCATCACTAGCATCAAGGCAACCTCTTTAAGGGATTAACAGTGATTTTTACAGCGATGTTAAAAAACATAAATTGATCCGAGATCCTTCCACCAGTTGATCCTCTAGAGGTAGGCTCCTTTATGCTAGTAAAAGCCTTTTGACCCGACAAATGACAGCAAACCCACTCCTTCCTCGGATCAAACCTCACAATCACCTGCTTCCCAGGTGCTGCATGACTCCCCATCCCTACGGCATTAGCGCTTCCCAGTGACTAATAATAAAGAGTAAAACTGGGTAAAAATGTTGCAGCAGTGCGTGACGCATTTATTACACGCATCCCTAACTTTCTGGCATAAATCAGGCGTCCCCCGAGAGGCAACGACCGGTGTTGGGTAATTGGAATGGGTGTTAATGTGCAATTGCCTTGTTAATTAGCACTCAACATTAATTGTTCACCTCGAGCAAGCAATCAACAGGAGCATCAATAGACTGGATATATTTATCACTTGTGACTTACCATTATCGCCCTCAGAAAGTACGTGAATACTCAGTCATTGGTGACTCAGTTGTCGGATATTGGTGATTTAATGCTAGTTCAATAGTGACTTAATGCTAGTTCAATACTGACTTAATACTCGGTCAGTGGTGACTCAGTTCTCGGGTATTGGTGACTTAATGGTAGGTCAGTAGTTGAAGATTGAGACACTTATGCAGCATATGGGAATCTTTATTCAGGAAACGTTTCGCCACACAGTGGCTTCATCAATCCAATACAAAGACGAAGGCGTAAGGAGAGGAGGAGTATGAGGTAATCAGTCCCTCAGCCTGGAGTACATTCTACAAGATTGATGGACTGAACACATCGACTCCAGGCTGAGGGACTGATTACCTCATACTCCTCCTCTCCTTACGCCTTCGTCTTTGTATTGGACTGATGAAGCCACTGTGTGGTGAAACGTTTCCTGAATAAAGATTCCCATATGCTGCATAAGTGTCTCAATCTTCAACTTGTCGGTTTTTCAAACCATTCATCACACAGGTCAGTAGTGACTTAATACTCGGTCAGCGGTGACTTAGTAACCTGCTTAATACCTACTGGAGAAAAGGTGTCAGAGAGGGTTCAGGAAGGAGAATGAGAATGAGAAAAGGAAGAAGAAGAAGAAGAAGTAGTAGAAGATGGAGGAGGAGGAGAAGAAGGAGAAAAAGCAGGAGGAGGAAAAAAAGGAAAAAGTAGGAGGAAGGAGAGGACATGAAGAGAAGGATCAAAAGGAAAAAAAAGGAGCTAACAAATGCCAACCCGCGTTAGAGTTTAACGGACATGTGAGAATGTTTAACAGACATGTGAGAATGTTTAACTGACATGTGAGAATGTTTAACAGACATGTGAGAATGTTTAACAGACATGTGAGAATATTTAACAGACATGTGAGAATGTTTAACAGACGTGAGAATATTTAACAGACATGTGAGAATGTTTAACAGACGTGAGAATATTTAACAGACATGTGAGAATGTTTAACAGACATGTGAGAATGTTTAACAGATATGTGAGAATGTTTAACAGACATGTGAGAATGTTTAACAGACATGTGAGAATGTTTAACAGACATGTGAGAATGTTTAACAGACATGTGAGAATGTTTAACAGACATGTGAGAATGTTTAACAGACATGTGAGAATGTTTAACAGACATGTGAGAATGTTTAACAGACATGTGAGAATATTTAACAGACATGTGAGAATGTTTAATAGACATGTGAGAATATTTAACAGATATGTGAGAATATTTAACAGACATGTGAGAATGTTTAACAGGAAAAATGACAGGATGGATAATGAGAACCTTCAAAACTAGGGAGGCCAAGCCCATGATGACACTCTTCAGGTCACTTGTTCTATCTAGGCTGGAATATTGCTGCACACTAACAGCACCTTTCAAGGCAGGTGAAATTACTGACCTAGAAAATGTACAGAGAACCTTCACGGCGCGCTTAACGGAGATAAAACACCTCAATTACTGGGAGCGCTTGAGGTTCCTGAACCTGTATTCCCTGGAACGCAGGCGGGAGAAATACATGATTTATACACCTGGAAAATCCTAGAGGGACTAGAACCGAACTTGCACACGAAAATCACTCACTACGAAAGCAAAAGACTTGGCAGACGATGCAACATCCCCCCAATGAAAAGTAGGGGTGTCACTAGCACGTTAAGAGACCATACAATAAGTGTCAGGGGCCCGAGACTGTTCAACTGCCTCCCAGCATACATAAGGGGGATTACCAACAGACCCCTGGCAGTTTTCAAGCTGGCACTGGACAAGCACCTAAAGTCGGTTCCTGACCAGCCGGGCTGCGGCTCGTACGTTGGTTTGCGTGCAGCCAGCAGTAACAGCCTGGTTGATCAGGCTCTGATCCACCAGGAGGCCTGGTCACAGACCGAGCCGCGGGGGCGTTGACCCCCGGAACTCTCTCCAGGTAAACTCCAGACATGTGAGAATGTTTAACAGACATGTGAGAATGTTTAACAGACATGTGAGAATGTTTAACAGACGTGAGAATATTTAACAGACATGTGAGAATGTTTAACAGACGTGCGAATATTTAACAGACATGTGAGAATGCTTAACAGACATGTGAGAATATTTAACAGACATGTGAGAATATTTAACAGACATGTGAGAATGTTTAACAGACGTGAGAATATTTAACAGACATGTGCGAATGTTTAACAGCCGTGAGAATATTTAACAGACATGTGAGAATGTTTTACAGACGTGAGAATATTTAGCAGACATGTGAGAATGTTTAACAGACGTGAGAATATTTAACAGACATGTGAGAATGTTTAACAGACGTGAGAATATTTAACAGACACGTGAGAATATTTAACAGACACGTGAGAATTTGATGCATAGTTCGGCGTCTCTTTTTCTTCCATCATTTTTTCTTTCAGATCCCCCCCCCCTTATTTTTTTGGAGGGGAATAACCCCCTACAATTCAAGGCTAAATATTTTACACATGTCACCCATGCCACACCGACACATATCACACATGTTACCATTTTTTAGCATTTGTATTTTATTTAACCATAATTTTGTTAAAAATCCATAATATTGTTAAAAAAAATAATCCATAATTTTGTAAAAAAAAAAAAAAAAATTTTATTAAAACAAATAATCCATAATTTTCTCAAAACAAATCCATACTTTTGTTAAAAGAAATACTAATCCATAATTTTGTCAAAAAAAAAAAATAATAATTTTGTTAAAAAATTATCTATAATTTTGTTAAAAGAATAATCTATAATTTTGTTAAATAATCCATAATTTTGTTAAAAAATAATCCATAATTTAAAAAAAATCCACAACTTTCTTTAAAAATGTAATCTATAATTTTGTTGAAAAATAATTCATAATTCTGTCAAAAAAGAAAATAATCCACAATTCTGTCAAAAAAGGAAATAATCCATAATTCTGTTAAAAAGAAAACATCATCCATAATTTTGTTCCATAATTTTATTAGAAGAAATAATCCAAAATCTTGTAAAACTATTTTCCACCATTAACCTTCCATAATATTTCATCCATCTAACCATAGTTACAGTCTGAAATACATTGTAAATCTGTGGATCAGATCTGACCTTTTAAGCGCTGGACGGTCTTTTCCCTTCACCATAACATTCCAGCATTTTACAAAAACCCGCACATGGGCGAGGAACTTTATAACGACGTTTCGGTCCTTCGCAGACCGTTACCTAGCCACGAGATGCGACTCTGACAATATTCCAGAAGTGACATCTCAGACAGAAGTATTCCTTTTTATTCCTTCTTTTGTTTAACCAAGTCTTCCTCTGCTTTTCTTTGTCAAAACATTACACAGTATTCGTGTCAGTGGTACTTATCCTGTCTTAAATATTTTTAGTACGTTTGCTGTCTTTTGTATCTGTTTAAATGTCCAGTATCCATTATCTTCTTGTAGATTCTAGCTAGTGGTTCAAAGATTCTAGCTAGTTATAGATTCTAGCTAGTGGTTCAAAGATTCTAGCTAGTTATAGATTCTAGCTAGTGGTTCAAAGATTCTAGCTAGTGGTTCAAAGATTCTAGCTAGTTATAGATTCAAGCTAGTGGTTCAAAGATTCTAGCTAGTTATAGATTCTAGCTAGTGGTTCAAAGATTCTAGCTAGTTATAGATTCTAGCTAGTTATAGATTCTAGCTAGTGGTTCAAAGATTCTAGCTAATGGTTCAAAGATTCTAGCTAGTGGTTCAAAGATTCTAGCTAGTTATAGATTCTAGCTAGTGGTTCAAAGATTCTAGCTAGTGGTTCAAAGATTCTAGCTAGTTATAGATTCTAGCTAGTGGTTCAAAGATTCTAGCTAGTGGTTCAAAGATTCTAGCTAGTGGTTCAAAGATTCTAGCTAGTTATAGATTCTAGCTAGTGGTTCAAAGATTCTAGCTAGTTATATATTCTAGCTAGTGGTTCAAAGATTCTAGCTAGTGGTTCAAAGATTCTAGCTAGTTATAGATTCTAGCTAGTGGTTCAAAGATTCTAGCTAGTGGTTCAAAGATTCTAGCTAGTTATAGATTCTAGCTAGTGGCTCAAAGATTCTAGCTAGTGGTTCAAAGATTCTAGCTAGTTATAGATTCTAGCTAGTGGTTCAAAGATTCTAGCTAGTGGTTCAAAGATTCTAGCTAGTTATAGATTCTAGCTAGTGGTTCAAAGATTCTAGCTAGTGGTTCAAAGATTCTAGCTAGTTATAGATTCTAGCTAGTGGTTCAAAGATTCTAGCTAGTTATAGATTCTAGCTAGTGGTTCAAAGATTCTAGCTAGTGGTTCAAAGATTCTAGCCAGTTATAGATTCTAGCTAGTGGTTCAAAGATTCTAGCTAGTTATAGATTCTAGCTAGTGGTTCAAAGATTCTAGCTAGTGGTTCAAAGATTCTAGCTAGTTATAGATTCTAGCTAGTGGTTCAAAGATTCTAGCTAGTGGTTCAAAGATTCTAGCTAGTTATAGATTGTAAAGTAAAAGGACACAAGTGCAACTAATGTGACATTTATTGTGGCAACGTTTCGCTCTCCAGGAGCTTTATCAAGCCATTACAAACAATACATGGACACAGAGGGTATATAAAGGCTCAGAGTGAGGTGAATACTAGTGAGGTACCATTCCGATGTTCACTAGTGGTAGTAGTAGTAGTAGTAGTAGTGGTAGTGACAAAAGCAATTAATTCGTACATGAGTAAAAGGATATAAAAGCTATTACTTGGGTAACATAAAAATAGGTTGGACAAATATTAACTGGAATGAGGCAGGTTGTTTCAGTGTTCACTCTCTGTGCTTTGTGTAGTATAACAGGAGAGACTATGTGATGGCAGGGTTTACTGTTTTCAGGAGGATTCTTGCTAAGACTTCGGAGATGGTGAAGCTGCCGTTGTTTTGTTTAATTGTATTCGAAACAGCGATCAGTGCTGATTCAAGGCACTTGCGTGTGCGGAAATTAGTTTCTTTTATCACTAATTGGGCGTCTCTGAATTTCATAAGATGATTGGTGGAATTTCGGTGTTGTACACAGGCGTTGTTTAAGTTGTCGTTCCTACATGCGTATATGTGTTCATTGAGGCGGGTGTCGAGGTTTCTTGCTGTTTCACCTACGTAGATACGTAGGTGAAACAGCAAGAAACCTCGACACCCGCCTCAATGAACACATATACGCATGTAGGAACGACAACTTAAACAACGCCTGTGTACAACACCGAAATTCCACCAATCATCTTATGAAATTCAGAGACGGCCAATTAGTGATAAAAGAAACTAATTTCCGCACACGCAAGTGCCTTGAATCAGCACTGATCGCTGTTTCGAATACAATTAAACAAAACAACGGCAGCTTCACCATCTCCGAAGTCTTAGCAAGAATCCTCCTGAAAACAGTAAACCCTGCCATCACATAGTCTCTCCTGTTATACTACACAAAGCACAGAGAGTGAACACTGAAACAACCTGCCTCATTCCAGTTAATATTTGTCCAACCTATTTTTATGTTACCCAAGTAATAGCTTTTATATCCTTTTACTCATGTACGAATTAATTGCTTTTGTCACTACCACTACTACTACTACTACTACTACCACTAGTGAACATCGGAATGGTACCTCACTAGTATTCACCTCACTCTGAGCCTTTATATACCCTCTGTGTCCATGTATTGTTTGTAATGGCTTGATAAAGCTCCTGGAGAGCGAAACGTTGCCACAATAAATGTCACATTAGTTGCACTTGTGTCCTTTTACTTTACATATTGTCGGTAATTCTACCAACTTTATTACTAGTTATAGATTCTAGGTAGTGGTTCAGATAATGCTTTGCCTCCCACTAGCAGAATGCATGATGACTGTCAGGTTCCATTGTTTTTTTGACGTATTCATCTCTCAAAAAAAAAAAACATTTCACTTCCTTCTCTGTTGTGTGTATAGTGTCCAAGTACATTTTCATGAAGGTTTTCTCTTCGACTCCGGTGTTGCTGCTATTTCCGCTAAGAGCACCTTATTAAGAGGCACGTAAGTTCCCCCGTCTTCTAATAACATGTTCATTTTTCCTCTATAATTACGGGCAAGGTAGATTATAGTGGAAAAATGGACATTTTATTAGAAGACGGGGGGAATTAAGTGCCCCCTTAAATCGTGTGTTACGGTCATCAAAAACTTTGTCGTTTCTTGTGAGCTCTCCTTCATGCATCTGTCTAATTATCTAATATTTAGTATCGTCGTTCTTCTAATGTGGCTATGAAGCAGTTTCGGTTCAGACTTAGCTTGTTATAGATTATGTCATTCTCAAATTGTCTCTCAGATTCTCATCTTTGCATATTCGTTTTAGGCTCTTCCGCTTGCTTCCCTATATTTTTCTGTCTATCGCTATTTAAAGTTGCTGCAAGTACTAGAAGTTCTGGGTTTCCTCTCTGCATCTCCGACTGAACTATGGGCTCTCTTTCTTATATCATTTCATTTTCCTCTGGGTACGAAGTTTTTCTGCCTCCCAGGACTTCCTTGCTAAGTAGTCAATAATTTCATTCCTTGACTTTACTTCCATGGCCATTTGTCATTGTAATACACTCAGGAACTTCCTCATTCCTGGAAAATTTCCACTTCTAAAATCTGGTCTCTCCTGTCTCCCTCCTGCTATTCTTTTCAAAATGCTTCCTTATGCGAGGTGATAATTCAGTACTGTATGGTCGCTAGTTCTCGAAATTTTCTCATATTTAATTTTCACCGTCATCAGGTGTTGCCAGATACTACCCTCTCTTGTATGTGTGTGTGTGTGTGTGCATACTCACCTAATTGTGGCTGCACGGGTCGAGACTCAGCTCCTGGCCCCGCCTCTTCACTGATCGCTACTAGGTCCTCTCCCTCTCTGCTTCCTGAGCTTTGCCATACCTCTTCTTAAAACTATGTATGGTTCCTGCCTCCACTGCTTCACTTGCTAGGATATTGGCTATTGGCTATGTGTGTGTGTGTGTGTGTGAGTGTGCTCAACTAATTGTGGTTGCAAGGGTCTATTCACAGCTCCTGGCCCCACTTCTTCACTGGTTGCTACTAGGTCACTCTTCCTGCTCCATGAGCTTTATCATACATCTTCAGTCTTTCCAGTGGGGTGATAGAGGTTAGGACCTTGGGTAGCTTTAAGAAGAGACTGGACAAATGTATGAGTGGGAGGGGCTGGGTTTGATTGGTGTCAAGGGGTACGGGAGTTATTTCTTGAGTAGCTTTAGGTAGATGTCGTTTTGATGAGGACCTGCCTCGTATGGGCCAGTAGGCCTTCTGCAGTGTTCCTACATTCTTATGTTCTTATGGGGTTCACTTGTCTAGGTGTGGGGTGGGAGCACTGGCCAACGCAGTGGAGGGAGCTGTTAGGTCTTTAAACTAGGAATAGTTAGTGGTATGGGTTTCTGCGGGAAAACTGTGAAGTCTCAGGGTAGTAATATGAGTACTAGGAGAACTAGTAATAGGCAAAATGAGGTGGATATCGGAAGGCCAGTGGCACTAATTGACAAGGACAGTAATAGGTTTAGTAGAATAACAGAAAGGAGCAGGAATGATAAAGAGAAAGGAGGGTCCTTAAGTATATATTACACAAATAGTCGCAGTGCTAGGAATAAGATGGACGAGTTGAGACTAGTTGCTAGTGCAGGTAACATAGATGTATTTGCCATTACTGAGACGTGGTTTAATTCAAAAAGTCGGGACATGCCTGCAGAATGTCACATTCAGGGTTTTAAATTGTTCCAAGTAGATAGAAGTATCGGGAAGGGGGGTGGGGTGGCATTGTATGTCCGAGATCGCTTGAACTGTTACATTAAAACGGGTATTAAGTCTGAAGTAACACATACAGAGTCTGTTTGGATAGAATTTTCAGAGGGGCATGAAAAATTAACTTTAGGTGTGATATACCGTCCCCCAAATTTAGATAGGGACCAGGGAAGACTACTATGGCAGGAAATTGTTAGGGCCACAAGGCACGATAATGTAGTAATTCAAGGAGACTTTAACTTTAGTCATATTGATTGGAATTTCTTGACTGGGAATTTAGAATCATACGACTTCTTAGAAGTAGTTCAGGATTGTTTTCTGAAGCAGTTTGTGACAGAACCTACAAGGGGTAATAACCTGCTTGACTTAGTTCTTGTGCAAAGAAAGGTATAAAATACCGACAATATGAAAGTTAAGACACATGTGCAACATCTGGATATCTTTATTGTAGTAGACGTTTCGCCATCCAGTGGCTTTATCAATACAGATTCTAGGACATAATAGGAAGACAGTAGAACTATATACAAAAGATGAGGTAATCAGTCCCTCGGCCTTGGAGTTAGTGTTCACAGCAGTAGGTGCTGTTCGCACCTACTCCTAGGTTGAGGGACTGATTACCTCATCTTCTGTACATAGTTCTACTGTCTTCAAGTTATGTCCTGGAATTTGTATTGATAAAGCCACTGGATGGCGAAACGTCTACAATAAAGATACCCAGATGTTGCACATGTGTCTTACTCTCATCTTGTCGGTATTATATACCATTCGTACACAACTTATCATCTGTTGACTGGGGTAACGAAGAGAGCTATCAATATGACAGTTTTCTGAACACAATACATGCTGCTCAAAGAACATTTATCCCTTATAAAGAAATTAGATCAAATAGAAATGACCCAAAATGGATGAATAATAGGCTGAAATATCTACTAGGGCATAAGAAAGGAATTTATAGGCGTATCAAAAGAGGCGAGGGTCATCTTATGAATCAGTATATTGACACTAAGAGGGACATTAAAAAGGGGATAAGAAAAGCTAAAAGGGACTATGAAATTAAAGTTGCTAGGGACTCTAAAACTAACCCAAAAAGTTTTTTCCAGGTATATAGAACAAAAGTCAGAGATAAGATAGGTCCCCTTAAAAATAACTATGGGCATCTTACTGACAAAGAGAATGAAATGTGCTCGATTTTAAATAATTATTTTCTCTCGGTTTTTACACAGGAAGACACTAGTAGTGTTCCGGTAATTAATTTTTATAGTGGGCCAGAAGAAGATAAATTATGTAACATCATAGTCACTAGTGAAATGGTTGTGAAGCAGATAGACCGACTGAAGCAAAATAAGTCACCGGGTCCTGATGAGGTTTTTTCAAGGGTTCTAAAGGAATGCAAAATGGAAGTCTGTGAACCATTAACTAATATTTTTAATTTATCTCTTCAAACAGGTGTAGTGTCTGATATGTGGAAGATGGCTAATGTAATTCCTATTTTTAAAACAGGAGACAAGTCGTTATCCTCAAATTACCGCGTGTACTTAGCTCTGTGAAGACCTGTTTGTGTGCTCTCTGTGAATCTGAACCAGGATGCCCTCTCTTGAGCAGCTTTACCAGCAGCTGAGAGAAGAACTCAGAGTTGCTAAACTGGAGATACGGCGATTAACGGAGGAGAACAAGAGGATTCGTAGTAATCCTCCTGTTGTGAGTCCCCAGGTTAAGAGGGGAGCTTGGTCAGTGGTCGGGCAACATGGAACCAAGCTGAAGATTAAGAAAACGGTTGGAGAGGCAGAAACAACGAGAAACCAGAAGACTGCCGTGGAAACTTCCAACTCATTCTCGGTGCTACCTGACGAATGTGAGTGTTCTACTGGGAATGCCACAACGAGCACCAAGGAAGCATTGGCAGACGTGAGTGAGACATCCCTAGAAACCCCAACGAAGACCATCGAGAACGTCATGACGAATTCTACAAGTGGTGTAATGCTACCTGGCGAATTTGAGTCGACTACTCGGAGCATCACTACGGACGACGCCAAGGAAGGTAAAAACATTGTTGTTGTTGGGGATAGTCAGATTAGGTACATGGATAGAGCATTCTGTTTGAAGGATAGGAGTAGGAGGCAGAGAGTGTGTTTTCCTGGGGCTGGGATGAAGGATATTGTTAGCCGTCTGGATGACATCATGAGAGGTAATGGGAGCAATCCTATTATCTGTCTCAGTGCTGGAGGCAACGATGTTGGCAGACGTAGGAGTGAGGACCTGATTAGCAGGTATAGGTCAGCAATAGAGATAATTAGGAAGAAGGGTGGGAAACCTGTCATATGTGGCATTTTGCCAAGGAGAGGAGTTGGAAATGAATGGTTGTCCAGAGCAATTGGTGTCAATTGCTGGCTGGACAAATACTGTAAGGAAAATGCGGTAACATTCATTGACAACTGGGACCTCTTCTATGGCAGAAATGACATGTATGCCAGGGATGGGGTTCACTTGTCTAGGTGTGGGGTGGGAGCACTGGCCAATGCAGTGGAGGGAGCTGTTAGGTCTTTAAACTAGGAATAGTTAGTGGTATGGGTTTTGGCGGGAAAACTGTGAAGTCGCAGGGTAGTAACATGAGTACTAGGAGAACTAGTAATAGGCAAAATGAGGAGGATATTGAAAAGCCAGTGGCACTAATTGACAATGACAGTAATAGGTTTAGTGGAATAACAGAAAGGAGCAGGAAGGGTAAAGAGATAGGAGGGTCATTAAATATTTATTACACAAATAGTCGCAGTGCTAGGAATAAGATGGACGAGTTGAGACTAGTTGCTAGTGCAGGTAACATAGATGTATTTGCCATTACTGAGACGTGGTTTAATTCAAAAAGTCGGGACATGCCTGCAGAATGTCACATTCAGGGTTTTAAATTGTTCCAAGTAGATAGAAGTATCGGGAAGGGGGGTGGGGTGGCATTGTATGTCCGAGATCGCTTGAACTGTTGCATAAAAACGGGTATTAAGTCTGAAGTAACACATACAGAGTCTGTTTGGATAGAATTTTCAGAGGGGCATGAAAAATTAATTTTAGGTGTGATATACCGTCCCCCAAATTTAGATAGGGACCAGGGGAGACTACTATGGGAGGAAATTTTTAGGGCCACAAGGCACGATAATGTAGTAATTCTAGGAGACTTTAACTTTAGTCATATTGATTGGAATTTCTTGACTGGGAATTTAGAATCATACGATTTCTTAGAAGTAGTTCAGGATTGTTTTTTGAAGCAGTTTGTGACAGAACCTACAAGGGGTAATAACCTGCTTGACTTAGTTCTGGCAAACAATGAATCCCTTGTTAATAATTTAGAAGTTTCAGAGGAACTGGGTGCTAGCGACCACAAATCAATTACATGTAGAATTGAATGGAAGTATGATAGTAGGGATAACTCAGTAACAGTCCCAGATTTTCGCTTAGCAGATTACGATGGGCTTAGAGAACACTTATCATCTGTTGACTGGTGTAACGAAGAGAGCTATCAATATGACAGTTTTCTGAACACAATACATGCTGCTCAAAGAACGTTTATCCCTTATAAGGAAATTAGATCAAATAGAAATGACCCAAAATGGATGAATAATAGGCTGAAATATCTACTAGGGCATAAGAAAGAAATTTATAGGCGTATCAAAAGAGGCGAGGGTCATCTTATGAATCAGTATATTGACATTAAGAGGGACATTAAAAAGGGGATAAGAAAAGCTAAAAGGGACTATGAAATTAAAGTTGCTAGGGATTCTAAAACTAACCCAAAAAGTTTTTTCCAGGTCTATAGAACAAAAGTCAGAGATAAGATAGGTCCCCTTAAAAATAACTATGGGCATCTTACTGACAAAGAGAATGAAATGTGCTCGATTTTAAATAATTATTTTCTCTCGGTTTTTACACAGGAAGACACTAATAATATTCCGGTAATTAATTTTTATAGTGGATCAGAAGAAGATAAATTATGTAACATCACAGTCACTAGTGAAATGGTTGTGAAGCAGATAGACAGACTGAAGCAAAATAAGTCACCGGGTCCTGATGAGGTTTTTTCAAGGGTTCTAAAGGAATGCAAAATGGAAGTCTGTGAACCATTAACTAATATTTTTAATTTATCTCTTCAAACAGGTGCAGTGTCTGATATGTGGAAGATGGCTAATGTAATTCCTATTTTTAAAACAGGGGACAAGTCGTTACCGTCAAATTACCGCCCAATAAGCCTGACCTCAATTGTAGGCAAATTACTAGAGTCAATTATAGCTGAGATTATAAGAAACCATCTCGATAAGCATAGCTTGATTAATGATACTCAGCATGGATTCACAAGAGGCCGGTCTTGTCTAACTAATTTATTGACTTTCTTCAGTAAAGCTTTTGAGGCTGTTGACCACGATAAAGAATTTGATATTATTTACTTAGATTTTAGTAAGGCATTTGATAGAGTTCCGCACCAAAGACTGTTGAAGAAAGTAGCAGCTCATGGCATTGGGGGAAGGGTGCTCTCGTGGATCGAATCATGGCTCACAGACAGGAAGCAAAGAGTGTCCATAAATGGGGTTAAATCCGAGTGGGGATCAGTAACTAGTGGCGTTCCACAGGGATCAGTCTTGGGCCCGTTGTTGTTTATAATATATGTCAATGATCTTGATGAAGGAATTACTAGTGATATGAGCAAATTCGCCGATGACACGAAGATAGGTAGGATAATTGATTCAAACGTAGATGTTAGGGAACTTCAGGAGGATTTAGACAAACTCTACTCTTGGTCAGAAAAGTGGCAGATGCAGTTCAATGTAGATAAATGCAAGGTTCTGAAGCTCGGAAGTGTCCATAACCCTAGCACTTATAAGTTAAATAATGTAGAACTTAGCCATACAGATTGCGAAAAGGACTTGGGGGTTATGGTAAGCAGCAACCTTAAACCAAGACAGCAATGCCTAAGCGTACGTAATAAGGCAAATAGATTACTGGGATTTATATCAAGAAGTGTAAGCAACAGAAGTCCAGAGGTCATACTGCAGCTTTATACATCATTAGTAAGGCCTCACCTAGATTATGCAGCTCAATTCTGGTCTCCATATTACAGAATGGACATAAATTCGTTAGAAAACATTCAGCGTAGGATGACTAAATTAATACATAGCATTAGAAATCTTCCTTATGAAGAAAGATTGAAGACTCTTAAGTTACATTCACTTGTTAGACGAAGAATGAGGGGAGACCTGATCGAAGTGTATAAGTGGAAGATAGGTATTAATAAAGGGGATATTAACAAGGTCTTGAGGATATCTCTCCAAGAGAGATCCCGCAGTAATGGATTTAAATTAGATAAGTTTAGATTTAGAAAGGACATAGGAAAGTATTGGTTTGGAAATAGGGTAGTTGATGAGTGGAACAGTCTACCTAGTTGGGTTATTGAGGCTAGGACTTTGGGTAGTTTCAAATTTAGGTTGGATAAGTACATGAGTGGGAGGGGTTGGATTTGAGTGGGACTTGCACATCAGAGCTTATTTCTTGGGTAGCATTGAAAATTGGGTTGGTCAAATGTTTGTTAGTGGGATGAATTGTAAAGGACCTGCCTAGTATGGGCCAACAGGCCTGCTGCAGTGTTCCTCCTTTCTTATGTTATGTATGTTCTTATGTTCTTATCTTCTTAAAGCTATGTATTGTTCTTGCCTCCACTACATCACTTCCCAGACTGCTTCACTTCCTGACAACTCTGTGACTGAAGAAATACTTCCTAACATCCCTGTGATTCATCTAAATCTTCAACTTCCAACTGTGACCCCTTGTTGTTGTGTCCCATCACTGGAGCATCCTGTCTCTGTCCACCTTGTCGATTCCTCTCTGTATTTTATATGTCGTTATCATATCCCCCCTATCTTTCCTGTCCTCCAGTGTCTTCGGGTCGATATCCCCTAACCTCTCCTCGTAGGACATACCCCTTAGTTCCGAGACTAGTCTTGTTGCAAACCTTTGCACTTTCTCTAGTTTCCTTAAGGGCTTGGCTAGGTGTGGGTTCCAAATTGGTGTTACATACTTCAATATGGGCCGAATGTACACAGTGTACAAGGTCCTGAACGATTCCTTATTAAGATATCGGAATACTGTTCTTAGGTTTGCTAGGCGCCCGTATGCTGTAGCAGTTATTTGGTTGACGTGCGCCCCAGGAGATGTGCCCGGTGCTATACTCACCCCAAGATCCTTTTCCTTGAGTGAGATTTGTGGTCTCTGGCTTCCCTAGACTGTACTCCGTCTGCGATCTTCCGTGCCCTTCTCAAGTCTTCATGACTTTGCACTTGGTGTGGTTTAACTCCAGGAGCCAGTTGCTGGACCAGGTCTGTAGCCTGTCCAGATCCCTGTGTAGTACTGCCTAGTCCTCGTCTTATTGTGTGTGTGTGTGTGTGTGTGTGTGTGTGTGTGTGTGTGTGTGTGTGTGTGTGTGTGTGTGTGTGTGTGTGTGTGTGTGTGTGTGCGTACGTGTGTGTGTGTACGTGTATACTCACGTAATTGTGGTTGCAGGGGTCGAGTTTGTATGTGTGCTTGTGTTTGTGTGTGTGTGTACTCACCTAGTTGTACTCACCTAGTTGAGGTTGCGGGGGTCGAGTCCGAGCTCCTGGCCCCGCCTCTTCACTGATCGCTACTAGGTCACTCTCCCTGAGCCGTGAGCTTTATCATACCTCTGCTTAAAGCTATGTATGGATCCTGCCTCCACTACATCGCTTCCCAAACTATTCCACTTACTGACTACTCTGTGGCTGAAGAAATACTTCCTAACATCCCTGTGATTCATCTGTGTCTTCAGCTTCCAACTGTGTCCCCTTGTTACTGTGTCCAATCTCTGGAACATCCTGTCTTTGTCCACCTTGTCAATTCCTCTCAGTATTTTGTATGTCGTTATCATGTCCCCCCTATCTCTCCTGTCCTCCAGTGTCGTCAGGTTGATTTCCCTTAACCTCTCCTCGTAGGACATACCTCTTAGCTCTGGGACTAGTCTTGTTGCAAACCTTTGCACTTTCTCTAGTTTCTTTACGTGCTTGGCTAGGTGTGGGTTCCAAACTGGTGCCGCATACTCCAATATGGGCCTAACGTATACGGTGTACAGGGTCCTGAACGATTCCTTATTAAGATGTCGGAATGCTGTTCTGAGGTTTGCTAGGCGCCCATATGCTGCAGCAGTTATTTGGTTGATGTGCGCTTCAGGAGATGTGCCTGGTGTTATACTCACCCCAAGATCTTTTTCCTTGAGTGAGGTTTGTAGTCTCTGACCCCCTAGACTGTACTCCGACTGCGGCCTTCTTTGCCCTTCCCCAATCTTCATGACTTTGCACTTGGTGGGATTGAACTCCAGGAGCCAATTGCTGGACCAGGTCTGCAGCCTGTCCAGATCCCTTTGTAGTTCTGCCTGGTCTTCGATCGAGTGTATTCTTCTCATCAACTTCACGTCATCTGCAAACAGGGACACCTCAGAGTCTATTCCTTCCGTCATGTCGTTCACAAATACCAGAAACAGCACTGGTCCTAGGACTGACCCCTGCGGGACCCCGCTCGTCACAGGTGCCCACTCTGACACCTCGCCACGTACCATGACTCGCTGCTGTCTTCCTGACAAGTATTCCCTGATCCATTGTAGTGCCTTCCCTGTTATCCCTGCTTGGTCCTCCAGTTTTTGCACCAATCTCTTGTGTGGAACTGTGTCAAACGCCTTCTTGCAGTCCAAGAAAATGCAATCCACCCACCCCTCTCTCTCTTGTCTTACTGCTGTCACCATGTCATAGAACTCCAGTAGGTTTGTGACACAGGATTTCCCGTCCCTGAAACCATGCTGGCTGCTGTTGATGAGATCATTCCTTTCTAGGTGTTCCACCACTCTTCTCCTGATAATCTTCTCCATGATTTTGCATACTATACATGTCAGTGACACTGGTCTGTAGTTTAATGCTTCATGTCTGTCTCCTTTTTTAAAGATTGGGACTACATTTGCTGTCTTCCATGCCTCAGGCAATCTCCCTGTTTCGATAGATGTATTGAATATTGTTGTTAGGGGTACACATAGCGCCTCTGCTCCCTCTCTCAATACCCATGGGGAGATGTTATCTGGCCCCATTGCCTTTGAGGTGTGTGTGTGTGTGTGTGTGTGTGTGTGTGTGTGTGTGTGTGTGTGTGTGTGTGTGTGTGTGTGTGTGTGTGTGTGTGTGTGTGTGTGTCAGTATTTACAAACACAAACTTCCTACAACTCACCAGGTTTCTCCCTCACTCAGCGCCGTGAATTACCAAAAATCTAAAATCTCGAAGTCAAGACGAGGGTGCAGAGGGGAGGTAAAGTGCAGAAGTTGGCCGTAATGGCTGTGGCAAGACAGGAACTGAGCTTCAGCGACAACCCTCATGTCTCAGAAGAATGGCTCTTGACCAGCTAAGCTGCGGCACTGTCGCGGTGGCAGCGGCACTACGACGGTGGCATCGGCACTACATCGGAGGCGGCGGCACTGTGGCGGCGGACACAATGGTGATCAAGGCTGCGGCGATTACATAAAACGTATATAATAATATACTAAAATATTAGAGTATATCAGCAAAACTCAGCTCGCAGGGTTATTAATATTTAATGACTAACACTTAATTTTTAATTTTCGTGAAAGGAATTTTTTATTAAGTCCTGCATATTTAAAAACATTATTGTATAGCAGATATGCAGACGATTCTTTCTCAGCTGTCAAGTCTCCTGAACAAGTCCAGTTATTCTTTTATTATGTAAATGATCAACATTCATACTTGTGTATAATTTAATTATGAAAAAGAAATTGATTACAATTTTACATTTGATAGAAAGATCTGAAACTGTATTCACTCCATCACTTTACAAAAAGCCTATATTTACTGGCCTGATAATTAAATTTTCTTCACTTGCAAGAATTCTATTTAAACATAATAATGAACCTTGTAATTTGAGTTAATCGGTTATATTCGATACATATCAACTTTCATTACGAATTACTATTTCTTAGACCTGTATTAAACAGAACAATTTTCAAAGTAATTTTGTTGAAAGAAAGGTAAAGCTTAGTAAGGTTCTAGCATCCACTCGAGAACATATTGCTACCGTGGGAAACGTAACTAAATATATTGTAATGGCAGTTACTGGAAGTAACAGTTATAACACCAGGAACAAGTTAACAAGTTAGTCCATAGTGTTTTGCACCTAATCTTGAGAATATTTTACTTTGCAAAGGTCTGACTACAGTCGTCTATACTCTAGTAATACAGGTGTATAAGATGTACACAGCTCAGGCCTCGAATGCCTAAACACTTGGGTAAATCTTACGGAAAAGAGCAACTGCTGGCTGAGAATTCATTTTCTGTTGATGAAAAACATGCGCATGGGCATGGCCACCCTATTGAGCGAGACCTGTCCAATGTATTAGCCAGCTGCACCTCAGACATGGAGCCGAGGCTCGGGGAAGATTTCATCACCTGCCATCTTAAGCCGATTATCGGTACTGATAAGTAATTCTCTGAATTGCTTTGATTTAACAAAAATAGCAGTTTTGTAATGTAAATGTTCTTTTATCTCTCACTTTTAATGTTTCAGTCTCTTAGTTTGTACTTCTTCTGCAATTATAGCTTTCTTTTTCATTTTTTTTCATTTATAGAACTGATGATGAGAATAAATATTTTGCCGAATCTATGGATACTAATATTCATCACATGACTACGCTTTCATACATACATACATATATATATATATATATATATATATATATATATATATATATATATATATATATATATATATATATATATATATATATATATATATATATATATATATATATATATATATAAAGGGATAAATAAATATACAAGGTATGATGTAGCACGTAATGAAAGTAGTTTGTTAGATTATGTATTGGTGGATAAAAGGTTGATGGGTAGGCTCCAGGATGTACATGTTTATAGAGGGGCAACTGATATATCGGATCATTATTTAGTTGTAGCTACAGTTAGAGTAAGAGGTAGATGGGAAAAGAGGAAGGTGGCAACAAGTAAGAGGGAGGTGAAAGTGTATAAACTAAGGGAGGAGGAAGTTCGGGCGAGATATAAGCGACTATTGGCAGAAAGGTGGGCTAGTGCAAAGATGAGTAGTGGGGAGGTTGAAGAGGATTGGAATAGTTTTAAAATTGCAGTATTAGAATGTGGGGCATAGGAGGGTGGGGGCAGGAGGAAAGAGGAGTGATTGGTGGAATGAAGAAGTAAAGGGTGTGATAAAAGAGAAAAAGGTAGCTTACGAGAGGTTTTTACAAAGCAGAATTCAATTCAATTCAATTCAATTCAAATTCAGTTCAAAGTTTATTCTCTATAAAGATTACAATGTTGAATTTACAGAATTTGGTTGTTGTGTGGTTTACATATAGTTAAATAATGATTACAGAGTGTACCACTAGAACGCCTAGCATGGCTAGGCATTTCGGGCAGACTTAGCTTAATTCTTTATTTTAAAATATTACAAATTATGAGGTAAGTTGGTATTATGGCTAAGTGACTAAATACTAGTTTGTGAGTTTAGCAATGTGAATGCTTTTGTTTTGGCACAGTACATAGTTTCAGTAGTGGAGTATCATAGGATTCATTATTTTAAGATTGAGATTAATATTTCTGTTTATGGTCAAATGGGTGAGTGAGTGTAAGTGTGAACCACCAGGTGGTATTCGTGTAGTTAGTTGATGGGGTTTATCAGGGAGATAAGATGTTTTCTAATGGTAGTTTTGAAGGTGATGAATGTGTCTGCAGTTCTAGAGTTCTCAGGTAGGGTGTTCCAGATTTTAGGGCCTTTGACATACATTGAATTTTTGTAAAGGTTTAGTCGGACATGGGGAATGTCGTAGAGATGTTTGTGTCTGGTGTTATGCCTGTAGGTTCTGTCACAACTATCAAGAAAGCGTTTTAGGTCAGGGTTGATATTGGAGTTTAAGGTCCTGTAGATGTAGATTGCACAGTAGTAAGTGTGGATGTACTGAACAGGGAGTAAGTTTAGATCTATGAAGAGTGGGGGGGGGGTGTTGCCAGGGATGGGATTTAGTGATTATTCTTACTGCAGCTTTTTGTTGGGTTATTATTAGCTTTAGTTGTGTTGCTGCAGTTGATCCCCAAGCACAAATAGCATAGGTGAGGTATGGATAAATAAGTGAGTGGTATAGTGTGAGAAGGGCATTTTGCGGCACGTAGTATCGTATCTTGGAGAGGATCCCAACTGTTTTGGATACTTTTTTGGTTATGTGTTGGATATGGGTGCTGAAATTCAGGTTGTTGTCAAGGTATAGGCCTAGGAATTTGCCCTCATTATGTCTGGTAATTAGAGTGTTGTCGATCTTAATGTTAATTTGTGCATCTCCTGCTCTGCTGCCAAACATAATATAGTAGGTTTTGTCAGTGTTAAGCGTAAGTTTATGGGCTGTCATCCAAGTCGATATTTTGATCAGCTCCTCGTTAACAATGGTGTTGAGGGTGGCAAGATTAGGGTGAGAGATGACATAAGTCGTGTCGTCAGCAAAGAGAATGGGCTTCAGGTGTTGGGAATACGTTTGGAAGATCATTGATGTATATGAGGAAGAGCAGGGGACCAAGGACACTTCCCTGCGGAACTCCAGTATCAAGTGGCCGTGTTGTTGATGCTGTGTCTTTAATGGTAACATACTGATACCTATTAGTAAGGTAAGATTTGAAATAAGCAAGCGCATGGCCTCTTATACCGTAATGGTCAAGTTTGTGGAGTACGATGTTGTGGTCTACTGTGTCAAAAGCTTTTCTTAGGTCAATAAAAATTCCTAGTGGATATTCCTTATTTTCCAATGTTGTGTAAAGCAGATCTAGCATTTTTATGATTGCATCATTAGTGCTTTTATTTTTTCTAAATCCAAATTGGCAGGGGTTGAGTATGTTTTGTGCTGTAATAAATGAATATAGTCTCCTGTGCACGAGTTTCTCAAAGATTTTGGATAGCAATAGTAGGGTCACCACCTTTATGTATTGATGTAACCCTTGCCATCTTGAGTAGTTTCGGGAAGGTGCTAGTTTCTAGTGACTTGTTAAAAAGTAATGAAATAGCATGCGAAAGGATATGGGCCGCTCGCTTGTACAGTAATGGTGGGACATTAGACAGATTCCCTGAGTTGTTTTTAAGTGACTTTATAATCTCGGTGACTTCCGAGGGCTCAGTTGGTGCAAGATAGAAGGAATTTGGGAAATTCCCATCTACGTAGTCCCCGGCATGGGCATTAGTATGTGGGATTTTATTGGTGAGATTAGATCCTATGGTTCAGAAGAAGTCGTTTATCTTGTTAGCTGTGTCAGTGGGATGTAGTGGTGTTTCATTAGGTTTAGTTAGGACAATATTCTTGTTTTTTTTCAGTTTGTGTTATAAGAAGAGCAGAGTATATGGAGAGTGAAAGAAAGGTGAAGCGAGTGGTGAGAGAGTGCAAAAGGAGAGCAGATGAAAGAGTGGGAGAGGCACTGTCAAGAAATTTTCATGAAAATAAGAAAAAATTTTGGAGTGAGTTAAACAAGTTAAGAAAGCCTAGGGAAAGTATGGATTTGTCAGTTAAAAACAGAGTAGGGGAGTTAGTAGATGGGGGGAGGGAGGTATTAGGTAGATGGCGAGAATATTTTGAGGAACTTTTAAATGTTGAGGAAGAAAGGGAGGCGGTAATTTCATGCACTGACCAGGGAGGTATACCATCTTTTAGGAGTGAAGAAGAGCAGAATGTAAGTGTGGTGGAGGTACGTGAGGCATTACGTAGAATGAAAGGGGGTAAAGCAGCTGGAACTGATGGGATCATGACAGAAATGTTAAAAGCAGGGGGGGATATAGTGTTGGAGTGGTTGGTACTTTTGTTTAATAAATGTATGAAAGAGGGGAAGGTACCTAGGGATTGGATGAGAGCATGTATAGTTCCTTTATATAAAGGGAAAGGGGACAAAAGAGACTGTAAAAATTATAGAGGAATAAGTTTACTGAGTATTCCAGGAAAAGTAGGGTAGGGTTATAATTGAAAGAATTAGAGGTAAGACAGAATGTAGGATTGCGGATGAGCAAGGTTTCAGAGTGGGTAGGGGATGTGTAGATCAAGTGTTTACATTGAAGCATATATGTGAACAGTATTTAGATAAAGGTAGGGAAGTTTTTATTGCATTTATGGATTTAGAAAAGGCATATGATAGAGTGGATAGAGGAGCAATGTGGCAGATGTTGCAAGTATATGGAATAGGTGGTAAGTTACTAAATGCTGTAAAGAGCTTTTATGAGGATAGTGAGGCTCAGGTTAGGGTATGTAGAAGAGAGGGAGAATACTTCCCGGTAAAAGTAGGTCTTAGACAGGGATGTGTAATGTCACCATGGTTGTTTAATATATTTATAGATGGGGTTGTAAAAGAAGTAAATGCTAGGGTGTTCGGGAGAGGGGTGGGATTAAATTATGGGGAATCAAATTCAAAATGGGAATTGACACAGTTACTTTTTGCTGATGATACTGTGCTTATGGGAGATTCTAAAGAAAAATTGCAAAGGTTAGTGGATGAGTTTGAGAATGTGTGTAAAGGTAGAAAGTTGAAAGTGAACATAGAAAAGAGTAAGGTGATGAGGGTATCAAATGATTTAGATAAAGAAAAATTGGATATCAAATTGGGGAGGAGGAGTATGGAAGAAGTGAATGTTTTCAGATACTTGGGAGTTGAAGTGTCGGCGGATGGATTTATGAAGGATGAGGTTAATCATAGAATTGATGAGGGAAAAAAGGTGAGTGGTGCGTTGAGGTATATGTGGAGTCATAAAACGTTATCTATGGAGGCAAAGAAGGGAATGTATGAAAGTATAGTAGTACCAACACTCTTATATGGATGTGAAGCTTGGGTGGTAAATGCAGCAGCGAGGAGACGGTTGGAGGCAGTAGAGATGTCCTGTTTAAGGGCAATGTGTGGTGTAAATATTATGCAGAAAATTCGGAGTGTGGAAATTAGGAGAAGGTGTGGAGTTAATAAAAGTATTAGTCAGAGCGTAGAAGAGGGGTTGTTGAGGTGGTTTGGTCATTTAGAGAGAATAGATCAAAGTAGAATGACATGGAAAGCATATAAATCTATAGGGGAAGGAAAGAGGGGTAGGGGTCGTCCTCGAGAGGGTTGGAGAGAGGGGGTAAAGGAGGTTTTGTGGGCGAGGGGCTTGGACTTCCAGCAAGCGTGCATGAGCGTGTTAGATAGGAGTGAATGGAGACGAATGATACTTGGGACCTGACGATCTGTTGGAGTGTGAGCAGGGTAATATTTAGTGAAGGGATTCAGGGAAACCGGTTATTTTCATATAGTCGGATTTGAGTCCTGGAAATGGGAAGTACAATGCCTGCACTTTAAAGGAGGGGTTTGCGATATTGGCAGTTTGGAGGGATGTGTTGTGTATCTTTATACGTATATGCTTCTAAGCTGTTGTATTCTGAGCACCTCTGCAAAAGCAGTGATAATGTGTGAGTGTGGTGAAAGTGTTGAATGATGATGAAAGTATTTTCTTTTTGGGGATTTTCTTTCTTTTTTTTTGGGCCACCCTGCCTCGGTGGGAGACGACCGACTTGTTGAAAAAATATATATATATATATATATATATATATATATATATATATATATATATATATATATATATATATATATATATATATATACATATATTTTTTTAACAATATATATAGGGAAGTACCACCTCTATAGCTGGAATGGGGACCCTCATCCTCAGAGAAGACAATAAACGTACCTCAGGGAAAACTCAAGGTTCTCCCCGGAGCTGTTTGAATATTTTCTTCTCCTACCACCCCCTATATATTTTATATTCTATGTGAACATTTATTAATAAACAAAATACATTTACAGAAAAAAACATAAACATGAACACAATGGCACAATG
Source organism: Cherax quadricarinatus (assembly GCF_038502225.1). Taxonomy (NCBI): domain Eukaryota; kingdom Metazoa; phylum Arthropoda; class Malacostraca; order Decapoda; family Parastacidae; genus Cherax; species Cherax quadricarinatus. The sequence continues at coordinate 19,432,515 of NC_091312.1, forward strand.
TATCAAAGATCATGAATTTCCTCCAGCTCCTCGGAGGCTGGACGCGAGCCAAGTATGCAGCAAGCATTTCCCCTCTGGATGGGGTCGCTGAGGGGTTGGAACATGAAAGTGGCAGCCCTTGGGTCCCTGATGGTGTCGATGAGTCTGGAACCCAATTCTTTAAGGAAACGTGTGGCATTTTTTCCCCATGATCCCAAGGTCTCTGATCCCACTGGGACAAATTGATACTGTTGGCTAATGTCCCTGTACTTGCTCATCTTGTACTCCTCCCTGTGGTCAGCAGCTCCTCCCTGTCGCCCCACACTGTGATGGATATAGGTGTCAGCCAGTGTGGACACACAGGTATAGTCCCATGCTAAGAGCTTGCCATTCTTCCAAGGATAGATGGTGATGCTGGGATGTGGGTATTGTTGGCTGCTAGTGATCGGGGCTCCCTCTCGGCAGGGCATCCAGCTGTAGCAAGGGTTCTCTTAATGATGTCGTTGACCTCATTGTGTCTTGCATGCCAGCCCTTGGTTTTGGAACAGTTAAGACCATGTAGACCGTATTGGTCTGCTTGCACTTCGCCGCAAATACACATATATTCTGTGTGAATTGGGGCAGCAAGGCGCAGAGCCACTGCAATACGGAGGGTCTTAGGGTCGAGTCGCGTTCCCATTGCCGATATGGGAACTGTTTGGAGGAAGTCCCCGGAGTGATGTGCACTCACAGCCTGGAGACGGGCAATCTCCCTATCTGATGTTGCAGCCCTGAGCATGTTGGCAAGCACCTTTTCAGCAATCGGGCCATCCCAGCTTGACTGTTTGTGAGCCAGTGCTGCACTAGGGTTTGGTGCTGGAGCAGCAAGAGTCTCCCATTCGGTGATGGCACTGGCATAGCTAGGGTCTTCTATTCCTGCTTAGTCACTGAGGGTGTCAGGAAGAATTTGTCTTATCAACTCTTTTGATGCTATGGAAGAGGATAGGAAAGCTGGTAGAGCAATCTGGGAGGATCTGTGTACTCCTAGCCCTCCAAGCCAGACCGGAAGTGAGGCTTGCAACCACTGTCCATCGTCAAGGGAAAGATTCAATACACTCTCTAGCATGGCCTTCAGGAGAGAGTCATATTCCTTGAGTTTTGGACTGCTGAAGGCTGGGGAGCGTCTCAGAAAATAGGTAAGTTTTGGGATTGACAGGCACCTGGTGAGTAGGTAGAAGGCATGGTGTGTGTCACTGTCTTTCATCTTGCCTTCCATCGTCCGGAGGTCTGAGACTTTTTTTCCTAGGATCAGATCGATGGCATTGGACCCAAGAGGAGCACCAAGGAGAGTGCTATTGGCTGGATCAATGGCTCGTGCTCCTGATAAAATGGCACTAATATTCTGGATCATCTGTTGATTGGTAGAAACTGTTTCACATTTGGTGGGGTTTAAAGAAAGGCCCAGGCTTTCTCCCATGTCTTTAATTTTACATATATATATATATATATATATATATATATATATATATATATATATATATATATATATATATATATATATATATATATATATATATATATATATATATGCAATAAGATCACAGTAAACAGGTGATTTCAGAATATGCAAAACAACCACTCTGAAAGAATAGAGAAATTCCAAGCGCTTTCGTGACTACTCACATTGATAATGTGAGTAGTCACGCAAGCGCTTGGAATTTCTCTATTCTTTCAGAGTGGTTGTTTTGTATATATATATATATATATATATATATATATATATATATATATATATATATATATATATATTTATATATAATCGCAGACGGGCAGACGGGCGATCTTAACTATGCAGGACAAGCCACGGTTGGGGGGTGGAAATCTTTAGCTCAAGTACTTTCACAATTCTCAGTGCGTCATCAGGAGCTGTGCAATGTTGCAAGAGAGCAACCAAAGCAGGGAGAGAGATCTCAGAGTAGAGTAGGTGTCACCGGCCACTGTTACCATTAGACTGAGGGTAACCGTGGCCGGTGACACCTACGCTACTCTGAGACCTCTCTCCCTGCTTTGGTTGCTCACTTGCAACATTGCACAGCTCTTGATGGCGCACTGAAAATTGTGAAAGTACTTGAGCTAAAGATTCCCCCCAACCGTGGCTTGACCTGTATGTATATACATATATCTATATATATATATATATATATATATATATATATATATATATATATATATATATATATATATATATATATATATATATATGTATATATATACATATATGTATATATATATATATACATATATATATATATATATATATATATATATATATATATATATATATATATATATATATATATATATATATATATATATAATTGCACGGAAATACCTGATCGCTGTCGTTCATTCACACCAACATCAACTGTGGACAAGTATGATCCTCTACATAGTGTGATTTTTTTTTTAAATGTGATTGAAAAGCACTTCTAAAATTGAGTAATTCGTACTATAAAAGCCTTTCCATGAGCTATGCTATTTCGCGTGCACTTTCTAATTTGCAAAACAATAGCGCTGTGTAGAGGAGCTTTACTAAGAGAACTTACTATTTAATTAGGTAACGTGTCTATCTCGGGATCAGTAGATGGAGCTTCTACCTCTCCTCGCACTGTATAACCCACACAGGTTGAGCGCCTCACATAAATAAATATAAATATGAAATAAAAATTGACTTTATTAAGTCCCGAAAGAGCGGATGTAATGTAAACAGGAAGCAGACAAACAACTCTTCTGGTGGAGGCTCGTAGCTGCGGCTGCTTACGACAAGCCTGGAACTTTACTATTGAAGCCAGACTTTTCCTTCCCAAACATGGGAAGCATCTAACACCGAGCTGATAAATTTGAGAGAACTTGAAGCGGTCAGGACACACTTAGAGGCTGTTACAAAAAACGCGATTCTAAAATCTTAGAGATCTCCAATGAATACTAGAAAGGACTGCCCATCTAGCATCCAGCCTGTTACTGGGTTTTCGTAACAAGTAGTCAGTATCCTTGTCCAATTATCCATTAGAATTCAGTATGATTCAATAGTGCTTCAGGATTACAACTGGTAGGCTACTAACTAGATAAATTAAAATTTAATAAATTTATTAAGTCTAGAGGTATATTATCAAATTAATTAAATTAAATTAATCACAGTAATCAAAATAATATCACTTCTCTCGAGTACAATATTATTGTGCTGAAGCACATATCACATTTATAATTTTTTAAGTACCGTCTGGTACATTAACATTTAATAAGATATTACAAATATGTACAAGTAAGTGTGTATGTATGTGTGTAAGTGCTCTAAGTAGTTCGCTATGTCTCACGACTCGACTAGACTTAAACAAAGTCCTCAAAGTCCTCAAATAAACTAACTTCTTGACCGACTGGCAACCAGAACAGTCTGCTTGAACAAAAAAGAATGGTAAACCCAATAGCAATACAACAAGCAACTGCGACACAGAATCAGGAACAAGGAGATAATATAAGGACACTAAGTAGGGACCATCTGCAGATCCTCCACAAGAGTCACAAAACTCCCATTCTACTGAATCTAAGTTCAGCATAAGAAAATCCCGACTGTGACAGTACACAGAAACCAGTACAAATTAGGTCAGAAGCTACAGCTCAGGACCTGAGTTACTCAGAGTGTCTATGAGACACACAACCTCAGTACAACGTCGAAAATCACTAAGTCTATACAATGTTCTGTGAACAGAGTTCTACAGAACTAACAAGAATAATGAGACAGACAATCTGTCCAACCACCAAGAGAGTCTAGACCAGACTGAATACTTCAGGCGAGGTGAGGACACCCCCCCCCTCGATCACGTGATAGCTCCGTGAACAGCTGCAGCTCAGAAACAGAAGCCGGCAGTCTAACAAGCAAAGAGCGATAATTACAGTAGTTAGACAATCAAGACTTGAACTGAGCACATAATATGTTACATCCTACCTAACCAAAGGAAGCTAAGTCAAATAACAATATAAAGCAATACATTTACGATTTAGCTATTATCGCAAATATAAGCAATATAAAATTATATGGAAAGGTAATACACATGTAATATATATACATACATTGCAACCCATTCAGGGGTTGCAACAGAGGCGGAACAATCAAAATGCTTAGTGCTGAAGGCACGATAACGGACGCTCATGCTGCATTGTTCTATAGTCCAAATTAATTATTATTATTATTTGAAAATATCATTTTTTATTTTATTTACAATACAAAACGAACATGAAACCCCTTAAACAAGGGCTGATATACATTTAAAACAAATAAATTATTAAACTCAATCCCTCAGAATATACAATAGCAGCTTATCACAACACTGAACGTTAACACACACAATCGAGGTTTACACAGAAACTCACTATAAAAATATCGCTTGTAACAAAACGTAACATGAAGAAGAGTGGGAAAAGAAATCAACCCCACGTACACAAAAACACAACAAGAACATAACACGCAGGCGACCCCTGTAACAGGGTCCATAATATATTATAAAATCATTCATTAAATCTACAATCCCTTCAGGTATACAATGTTAACGTAACATACCTTGACATATGACCAAGTCACAAAAAGATAAGTACATTCACGATAAATATATCGGTAACTTACAACCTACACATTAATCAATAAGTGAAAAGAACCTACACCATAAACTCAATATAAACAAAATGCACACTCTGACCCAACTAACTTCCCATTACAGTAAGTTCCCTACACTCACACAGGTTCGCCTCACCGTAAGCCATACGAGTCAGTTACAAAACTAGAAAAGTCATAAGCCTATCACTCCGCACCCATCCACAGGATGAGCACGTTATATAATATAGTGAGAAAATGCCAAAAAATATTAATTATAATAATGTTACATTATGTCGTTACTACTCACTAACACATAATATATCTGTTGTGGACTTACATTAATAGCGTCTCCGTCTAAGTAATGCTGTCGCTGTTCTCCCCAGAGACGTCTCTTCTCAGGGCTCCTGATTAAATGTCCACCTCCACACTTGAACTTAATTGTTTCTCTGAGCTCCTCTGGCGTAAACTACTGGTTTGTTGCTTGGGATTCTTGACTCTCTCTCTCTCTCTCTCTCTCTCTCTCTCTCTCTCTCTCTCTCTCTCTCTCTCTCTCTCTCTCTCTCTCTCTCTCTCTTTCTCTCTTTGAGCTCTTATGTTTTCTCAGCTTATTTCAAAGCTTAGCCTTTGAAGATGCTTCATCAAAAAGTCGCTTTATATTAGCATACTTTATTTAATATTAATCATATTCTTGTTATGTGACGGGGGAAGTTGAGGTCATCTATGAGACAAAGATTTCGTTTGGTTTATCTAATTTATTTTATGAAAAACTGCAGAGTACATGTGTTAGAAGGCAGATAATATTGAGAAGAACGGTAAAACGTCGCTTGATGGACAGCAACATATTATTATAGACGACTCTTTTGCTTTGTACAGAGCTTCAAGTCATTCAAGGAGTAACTCGAGAGGACATTATATTCAGGTGATGTTTTTTGAGGTGAAGGTGTTGGTCTTGGTCACCTGTTAGTTGAGGCAGCGATGAGTAATGGTGATGCAGCACCTGTGTCTGTTGGATTTTCCCGTGGTAGAGGAGTTTGGCAAGAGGTTTACCGATACTAAATTCCTCTTGAATCTGCTCTATTGTGCTGGAGGTTTGTATGACTTCCGCTTCCAAACAATGCCTCCTAGCCCCTTTGTCCTATTTTATGATTTTTTCTGTGCATGACTAACGCATAAGATGTAAAAGTGTCATGTCGCTGCCTACATCAACACTGTCAACAATATCACAGTACTTACACTTTCTCGACTATGCTTTTGGGTTGTCCTGGTTTGCAAATACCTGTGAACTGCTGGAGAACTTTGTTTCTTGTGTTGAAAACTAGTGATCCTCTCGGATCATAAACTGTGTGTTAACACTTCAAAATAAAAGCTTATCTGCAAAGACTTAGGTCCTGGCAGAATTGTTAAATTTTAGAATATATCGTTTGATACGATCACTAGATTAAGTCTCAGTGCATCATGTATATTAAGTGTGGTCTTTAGAGGCTTTTTAGCCTTAAGAGTGATGAGAATATAAAAATGGAGGAACACTGCAGCAGGCCTATTGGCCCATATTAGGCAAGTCCTTTACAAACCAAAACACTTGCCAACCCACTTCCATTGCTACCCAAGGAACAGGCTTTGACAATCGCACCAACTCTTTTGCAAGTCCCACTTGCATTGTGGACATAGTCTGGGGAGAGAGTCCATATGTGATTATAGTGGAATATGACTCTGAGGGGTGAGCATTGACTTTGTGTTTTTATGTCCACAGACATGTTGACATGTTACTGATTTATATATTTTGTTCATTTTGTGACAGATACTGGTATAATTTTACTATGGTGGGTAATTACTTATTATGTTACAGTCAGTCACAAGACAAGTGACTATGTTTTGGTTACAGTAAGCCAAACCTACTTTATTAAATGCGTCTGCAACTGTCGTAGAATTGTGATATGCCCAATTGAGATATTACTTCGTGTATTAATACACTTTGCGAGAATACTTTGATGTAACAGGAATTTCCAGGATGGACATATTTTGTTGTGTAGAAAATGTGAAGACTTCTTTAATATATTACTGTCCCGACAGACTAATAATTTTACCCTCGCAAATTTATTGAACACCATTTTTTTTCTGAATAAAAACAGACGAAAAATCAACAGAATCCGCATAACTCCGGCACGACACTAAACAGACTTAACCGAGATGGAGAGAGTATCTCCCGTTAACGTCTTCCCAGCTGAGCACTCCCTAGCAAGCTTGGTCCTAAGTAACAAAAAAGGCACAATACCGTGACTGGAACGATACACAAATAACCCGCACAAATAACCCTGCCTATATATACCCGTCCTGCTCCACTTCTCGATAGTGTGACTTTGTAAATGGTCCAAGTCGGACCGAAACGTCGTCGTAAGCTCCTCTCTTGTATGTGCAGGCTATTTGTGTATTGGACCTAAGGTTTATGGTCGGGAAGCAAACCCTTGTGCTGCTAGATGGCGGATTACCTCTAAATATTAGTTAAATGAGAGAGTCGTAACCTAAAGACAAAGTTAACTATGAATGCCTCTTATACCTGACTTTAATGTGATAAGCAAAATATTCATAATAATGGTATTTGCAAATTTACCCATTTGAAATATTTATCATCTTAAATATCAGTATATCTTTATTAAAATAATTGTGATATAAGCCTTCCTCAATTGAATAAAAAAAATATGTCTCTACAGGAGACATCTCTCTCCGCTAAACTGTCTGTGGTGGGTGATTTCTGGCAGCTATGTAATACCTCGCCAAAATTACAATGCAGTGAATTATAATGATCTCTCTTGTACATAATATGTCAGCTGACAGGGTGATAATCAAGCCATTATGGTAGTGGATGGTAAGTAGGAGCAGCAATAGTAAAGGAATAAATGTAGTAGCAATAGTTGCAGTAATAATAGAGACAGTAGATGTATTGATAGCAGCAGTATTTGTAGTAGCATTAGTAGTAGTAATAGTAGGAGGAGCAAGGTAGCAGTTATAGCATTATAGCAAGTAGAAGTAATGATAATGGTGGTAGTAGAAATAATTTCCTGTTGTTGTTGATGATGTTGCTGTTGTTGTTACAGTAATTACAGCAGTAATATCCGAAGAGTATATTCAACATTCGTACTTTTCTGTTAAGTTTCCAAACCAGTTTTTGGGGGGATATCAACCATCGTCGAATATCACCTAACATTTTGACTGCCGAAAGTTCAAATTAGAGGGACTGAAGAGAGAGAGAAGGCTTTAACCTTTCTTCTTGTCCTCACCTGCCAAGACACATTTCTTCCTTGCCCCTCCATCTACTTCTCAATCTCTGTTCTGCTTACCATCAGTTTTCCCTGGCTCTCTCTTCCACCATTTTCTTCATTTCTTACCTATTTTTTACTCCCCTACCCTGGTCATTCTTTCTCCATCAATTTTATCTCCTGATCCACGTCCCCCTTCCTTCTCTCCCTTTCATCTAGAGGTTCCCCAGCTGCCTGCTGCTCTCCTGCATTAATTACTGCTAACCAGCTCAGGCAAGGGATAATTGCCATTCCCTAAGAGACAGGTGTTAGTGGTGGTGGTGGTTGTGGTGGTGGTAGTGATGGTGGTGGTAATGGTGGTGGTAGTGGTGATGGTGGTGATAGTGTATGATGTGTTAATGTGGTGGTGATAGTGGTGATGGTGGCGGTGGTGATAGTGGTAGTGATAATTGCTATTTTAGTATAGTGGATGTTACAGACAAACTTATAAAAATTATAATACCAAAAATCTCACTTTTTTTTTTACCACTCCAGGCGACTGATGAAACTAGAAGTGTAATATTCACCTGTGTTTATGAAATAAAACATCTGTAAATATGTCTGCAGTTTGCGTAAGAAATAATTGTCACATTATAGAACTTAACTGAAGTAATACCTAGTTACAAGTCTATCAACCTACATATCAAATATGACCTCCAACACTGAGGGGAGAGGGGGGTCTGGGATCGATCTCCGGTACGGGTGAAACGTTGGGTATGTTTCCTGCTGCTCCTGTTCACCTAGTAGTAAGTAGGTACTTGGGGTGCTTGCTGACTGTTGTGGATAACATCCTGAGGACTAAAATTAAAAGTTCCTGATGAAAATAAGATAGTTATCCTCGATGACGCACTGAAATAACCGGGTTATCCTGGGTGATTAACTCGGGTTATAATCTGAACAAACTCGTATTTTATCTTAAGCTAATCAACCCACTAAAGATAACCAGTCAAGTCCAACATCAGACTAAAGATATAAACGATGCATCACATAAAACTCTCAAGACCTGCACAACTATAAAGTTGTGAATATTACAGGAATAACAGTGTGTGACTAGTTAATGGTCCGAGTCGGACCGAAACATCGTTTTGGTCCGACTTGGACCATTAACTAGTCACACACTGTTATTTGTGTAATATTCACAACTTTTGTGTAATATTCACAATGTGCGAGTTATTTGTGTATTGTTGCACTCACGGTACTGTGCCTTTTTATCTTTTATGGAGGTGTGAACTCATTGTCCACACGATGTATTAGTGCGCAGATACCAACACCTGTGTCCACAGCAGGCAACCTCGGAGAATAAGTCCACACAAGGCAATGTTTACATTAAGTGTGTGTATGTGTGTGTGATGTGTTATGGATACTTCCTTCCTCTCCGAGGCCATGTTCCAAATTGGACATATCCGGTAGAGCTTAAGAAATTAAGTTTAGCAATGGACATGACAACCAGGGAGTAAGTCCCCACACAGAATACGGTGTATAGACAACCAAAGCTGTCGGAACACAAAGTATATAAAGCTAGTGGGGGGAAAAGGTTTGTGTGTGAGGATGTATGGTTGAGGACAGCACCCTAGTTCTCGTCCATTGTTACAAAAACGCAACTTAACAGTGAAGAGAAAGGAAAGACCCAATAATTTACAGACATTTTTTTTTTTTATTCGCCGGTATTCTCCCGGCCCGGGTCTTTTCCAAGTAGTGGTGACCCGGCCTTGGCTCCCTATCTGGGGAGTATCTCGAGACCTAAGTCTCCCATGGGAGGAGGTACAAGTACCCCCTCATCTTTGGGACCAAGTGTCCCCAGGCCTAGCCACAGTCCCCGCCCTCACGGGGCTCGTAGGGAGAAGTGATTTACAGACATGTTAGAGTGGTTGTGGTAGTCTTGGTGATACATGATGTTAGTATAGTAGCAGTGTGATGGTGGTGGTGGTGACCACTGCCCCAAGTTATTTCATCTCTTCATCTGCTATGGGCCGCTGTTATCAACACAAGCTCCTCTCAATTTGAGAACCGCTGCGATCATCTGGCCCCAGGTGATCACCATGCCTGCCTGTCACCATGTGCACTACACCTGCGTATCACCATCATACCTACCTATCCCCATCACCCCTACACCTGCCTATTCCCATCACCCCCCAAACCTACCCATCACCATCACCATCACCACCCCACATTCCTGCCGTATCGCGAAACATTCTGACTCGGAGGAGCGATGCTCACGACTACAACATTACCACTGATGCTGTTCGCCAACTTTCTCCTTGATTTCTCACAGGTGTCGTACCGTTCTGTTCCTTCCCTCTCACAGATGACGCTCTGTGGTGTTCCTTCTGTCTCGCTGGTGTCGTCCTGTGGTGCTCCTTACCCTCCTGCTCCTCTCCCCAGCACGTGAGGCTGTTGTTAAGTATCCTCCTGAGAGCTCTGCTCTTGGCTGGCGAGCATGTGGGGAAGGCCAACACCTCCCAAAAGGTAATTCCAGCCAATACAAATGATGGCTCCTTTTGCCATTATCCTCGTCTCCACACTCTCAAAAATGTTTTTTCAATCGTCTAAGCGAGAAGGACATTATCAAGATGAGCTTTTTGAGAACGGGGGAAGGGGGGGTTCTATTAAGTTATTTTGAGCAATTACAAGAATAACGAGATACTGAAGGAGTGTACATACATATATATATATATATATATATATATATATATATATATATATATATATATATATATATATATATATATATATATATATGTATATATATATATATATATATATATATATATATATATATATATATATATATATATATATATATATATATATATATATATATATATATATATATATATATATATATATATATATATATATATATATATATATATATATATGTCGTGCCGAATATGTAAAACTGGCCAATTAGCCAGAACTCATTTAAAATTAAATACTTTCTAAAATTTTCTCTTATACGTTTAAAGATATATTTTTTTCATTAATGTTAATGTAAAAATTTTTAATTTTGCACCAAAAGAATCTTAGAAAACTTACCTAACCTTATTATAACAAGAGCAATTTATTTTAGCCTAACCCAACTAAATATATTTTAGATTTGTTTATAATAATTTAATACTAAACAAACACAGTGAAATATATTTTTTTCGTTAGGTTAAGAATGATTTTGGCGAAATTATTCCATACACAAATTTTCACTTTTCCTATATGGCAAGATGAGCGTTGCTATTTAAGCCAAGATCGCAAGTTCTGCCTATTCGGCACGACATATATATATATATATATATATATATATATATATATATATATATATATATATATATATATATATATATATATATATATATATATATATATATATATATATGCGCAATAAGATCAAAGTAAACAGGTGAAATCACAATATGCAAAACAACCATTGTGAAAAAATAGTGAAATTCCAAGCGCTTTCGTCATTTCTAATTATATATACTATCTCGAGTATAAATGAAAACGCAGGTGAATACATAAAGCTGAGTACATATGAGTACACTTTCTGAGCAGCACAACGGAGGTGAAACTGTGAGAGACTGGCGTCGAACTAGGCATTGAATGGTACATAATCTCGTCAATAAAATTCGCAACCAGGTGCCTGAGATCACTCATCCCTGGTGCCTCGCCTCATCCCTGGTACCTCACCTCATCCCTGGTACCTCACCTCATCCCTGGTACATCGCCTTATCCTGCCCCGCCCCACCCACCACCTTCCTGCCCCTCCCTGCATATCCCCGCCCCTTATAACCTATCCTGGCTCCTCATTAATAATCATTGTCCAATTAGAAAAACCTGTTCACCACAAATTATATACATACGCGGGAAATAAACATTTCAACTGACATTATTCATATAAAATACAATTAGATCGAGGCAGCAGAAGCGTCGACCTGATTGTAGGTATGGAGAAAGCTCTTACTGGGACAACGTTTCGCTCTGCATAGAGCTTTATCAAGTTATATAACTTTATTAAGCTCTATACAGGTGAGCCACACCTGTGTTTTTGTTTATGCTGCATGAAAAAGTATGAAAATCCTGGAGTTTATGGACGTTCCTAGCATGGGCCAGTAGGCCTCCTGCAGTGCTCTCTCTTTCTGATGTTCTTTATCTAGAATAAATCGTAGTAGTAGTAGGGGTGGTAGTAATGGTAATAGTGGAAGTAGTAGTAGTGGTAGTGGTAGTAGTAGTGGTAGTAATGGTAGTAGTAGTAGTGTCTATTAATATTACCAACAACTATCCACCACCACCATACACCAAATACTAACAACCACTCATTGTTAGCAACCAACCACTACTATCCATTGCCCTTTACTCACACCTACACCGACCACTACCACAACCACCACGCATCACCATCACCCCTGCCCATCACCACCACCCTCCATCACCACCACCACCACCAGTACCAATCATCACTACCGCCATCAACACCAGTACCAATCATTACTAAGACTACCACCACCAATATCACTCATCACAACCACTGCTACCACCAGTATCAATCATCACTGCTACTACTACTACTACCACTACCACTGCTACTACCACCGCCATCACCACCACCACCACCACCACCACCACCGCCACCACCGCCACCACCGCCACCACCGCCACCACCACCGCCACCGCCACCACCGCCACCACCACCACCACCACCACCAATATCCTCATCACACCACTGCTACCACCACAATCACACTGCTACTACTACTACACCACTACCACTGCTACCACCACCACCACCGCCACCGCCACCACCACCACCACCGCCACCACCACCACCACCACCACAGCCACCACCACCACCACCCCCCCCACCACCCCCACCACCACCGCCACTACCACCACCACCGCCACCACCACCACCACCACCACCACCACCACCACCACCACCACCACCACCACCACCACCGCCGCCGCCACCACCACCACAACCACCACCAACACCACCACCACCACCATCACCACCGCCACCACCACCACCAGCAGCACCATCACCACCACCACTACCACCACCACCGCCACCACCACAACCACCACCATCACCACCGCCGCCACCACCACCACCACCACCACCACCACCACCACCATCACTACCGCCACCACCGCCGCCGCCGCCGCCGCCGCCGCCGCCATCACCACCACCACCACCACCACCACCTCCACCACCACCACCACCACCACCACCACCACCACCACCACCCCCACCATCACCACCGCCGCCGCCGCCGCCGCCGCCGCCGCCGCCGCCGCCACCGCCGCCGCCGCAACCACCACCACCACCACCACCACCACCACCACCACCGCCACCACCACCACCTGGTGTGATTGCAACATGGACGTGAGGGCGCTGATTCAGTGGGCAAATCCTTTGAGCTGCTTGACTTTGAAGATTATTTACTGTCGGGATTTGAACATTCCATATATAGTGACATGATTGTGTGTGTATGCATGTGTGTGTATGTGTGTGTGTGTGCGTGTGCGTGTGTGTGTGTGCGTGTGTGTTTGTATACACACACCTGTTCGTGGTTACAGGGGTCGAGTCTAGGTTCGTGGAATCTCTCAACTGGCCACAGTTGGGTTCATTCTCTCCTGGCTTCATGAGCCCCTCTTTTACTTTACTGTTTAGGTCGCTCCACTTTCTGGCCAGTCTGAGGATGAGGAAATATTTCCTAACGTCCATGTGACTCATTTGTGTTTTTGTTACGTAATGGATACAGTTGATTACATAATAAGGAAACTCAGGATTGGAGGACACAACGTGGTGACAGCTGTGATGTACAACCCACTACCAAGGAGAAGGAGGCCAAAACTGAAATATTTCAACAACAGCAAAGTGATGATGGACACCTCAGTGGAATTAGCTGGAAAAGCGAGAATGATCATTTCAGAGCTATTGATCATGTGAGATTTTATCAAGAAAATAGATTAAGAAACTGAAACCCACACGAGGGAAATAGAAACAGTGCTATGAGAAATGGAGAGAGAGAGAGAGAGAGAGAGAGAAGCACAGTTCAGCACAACAAACTGATGCAAAATCTGGAGGAGCCAAAAGAAATAACAGGGAAACTACTACACTGCAGCATAAAGCAAGTGTTCAGGAAGAGGAAGAGGAATGGAAAAGTGTAAAAGCAGGGTTCCCCAGTGATCATTTCTGTGTCCATTACTATTTCTGGTGTGCATGAACGATATGCGGAACAGTCTCCTTTATTTATGGTCACAGATGCTGTCAAACTAAAAAAAAAAATAAGAACGAGAGAGACCACGAAAGGCTACAAATGGGCCTGAACAATCTGCAAACTCAGTCTGGCAAGTAACTGATGGAATTCAATTCCCCAGCAAGCGTAAGGTTATCCCCCGAGTTCAAGCACCGGGGATAAAGGCTGAAAAAAATCACTGAAGGAGTAGGTCTTCGAAGTGAATATAGAAGCGAGCATCTCACACTATATACAACATTCAATATATCAGACCCGTCTAAGTATATGCAGGACCAGGATGGAAGTTACCCCTCATAAAACATTAAAAATGAAGAAACAAGTAGAGCTTTGCAGTTATAATTGACCAAGTCTTAGAAGTAAGTGGCAGGAGGAGCTACGTGGAGAGACTGACAAAAAATAAAATCTATTGACAAGAGAGAAGGAAAATGGAAGACATGATAATAACATACAAAAAAATTAAGAAGAATTAATAGGGAAGACAGGGATGGGTATTTGTAGAGGTTGGAAACAGGTACACGAGGGCACAGCTGAAAGTTAAAAACGCAGATAAATCACAGGGATGTCAGAAAGTGCTTATTTAGACCCACAATGTTCAAGAAGTGGAACGACCTGGACAGTGAAATAGTTGAGGCAGGATACACACATAGTTTTAAGAATATGTATGCTAGGGCTCAAGAATTCATGAGTGAGCCCAGTAGCGACCAACTTAAGAGGCTGTGCCATGAGCTGAGACTAAACCTCTTCAACCGCAAACAAGTGAGTACAACTAGGTGAGTAGAGGTACAGCTTCCCTCAGTCTAGTGTAAAGGAAGAAAGAGTTCACAGGCACAAACTTGGACGGGGAACTTTTGATCCTAACTCACCGCACCTCCGTTAAGTCAGCCAAGAAGTTGTCTCAAATGAACCTGTTGAGGAAGCCAAACTTCATGCTAAGTTATGTTATCTGTGAAGTGTGTGTGTGTTAGTTACCATGTGTGTGTGTGTGTGTGTGTGTGTGTGTGTGTGTGTGTGTGTGTGTGTGTGTGTGTGTGTGTGTGTGTGTGTGTGTGTGTGTGTATGTGTGTGTGTGTGTGTGTGTATGTGTGTCTGGGAGTAAAATTTTTTTTTATCAACTGAAGAAGGTATTTGCTACAAACAACGTACAACATGGCTAACGGCTCTTTACTTAGTGCTGTGCTAACTAATCTCTTCATTAAACATGAAGAAATGAATTGCTTTAAAAACATTATTCCTACTGATATAACTTGCATGAGATACATCGAAGATATTAATCATAGCTCCCATTCAACTTCATTTACCACACTTATGAGACACAGACCCATCACTATGATTCATTACAAAAAAAAAATGACGTCTTCAGCAAGATCCCATTTCTTGAAGTCCTCATATATATATCGCCTATTTCCTTGCCCTTTCAGTTAATTGTAAACCAACATGGAATAATAACCTCATATCAGAGCATGATAGTGAAAACAAAAGAGGTGTCTCAGTCTACTGTTTTTCTGAATGCTTTCAGAGTTTACAGTCTTGCATTCCTTGGAAAAAATGTAGCAATATCAAAGACATATTCAGGAAGCTGCATTATACTTCATTCTTCATTCTCAGACCAAAACTACTAATAACATCAACTGGTACTTAATCATCCTCATCACTAATACTGCCAGGGCCGGATTAAGGCATGGGCTTTAGGGGCTGCAGCCCAGGGTCCTCCACCAGCTGGAGGGCCTCCAGAGATTAAGTGAGAAGTGTTCACAGTTACTGTTGTAAGTTCATAATTATTGTATGTTATTACATCACGAATTTGATGAACTCTTCATTGTTGCGATTAATATTTGATGGAGATTTAAGAATGGATCCCAATAAGGAGCCTCACAGTACCCGTGGGGCAGGGGACTAGAAAATCTTAATCCGATACTGTTTATGTTGCAGAAAATATCTCAGAAAATACTGAGCCAGACCAACAATAGTTACAATCATCACCTCTTCAACGATACAATATGTTAAGTGAAAGGACACACATGCAACTAATTAGTTTCATTTGTGCCCTTTTAGATACGAGAGGTCGCAAAACACAAGAACAGGAACAACCAAAAAGAGATTCGCGGTGTGCTTGAAATCCCGTGTGGAGGATGTAATAAAATATGTGAAGAAGAAACCCTCATGGTATAACATGTTTGAAGACAAATTCGCCTCCAGGACTAACAATCTGAAGAATGCTTACGTTCAACATGCTCTTACAAGCATTTAGCGAAAAGAACTGAAGCCATTCAACTTCTAATGCCATCATGCAAACTCAGTGACAATTCCAATTGGAAAAAAAACAACAATTGCTGAACAAATCCCGTCGTTTAGACCATCCGCCATATTGATGCACATCCGATCACTCTTCAACGCTCTGGCCTGTATAATTTCCTATTTTCTGTTGACTTGAAAAAGCTTGTCGTAGAGGTGACAGATTGTCTAACTGAGATTTGCTATAACTACAACAGTTTGACTTTATTGTATGCATAAATGCCAGCAGAATCTTGAACACATGGATTACTTCTGGTTTTGCATACTCCAATATGGGCCTGACGTACACGGTGCAGAGTTTTGAATGACTCCTTACTTAGGTGTCGAAACGCTATTCTTAGGTCTGCCAGACGCTCATATGTTGCAGCATTTATTTGTTGATGTCTGCCTCAGAAGGTGTGCTCGGTATGATAGTCAACCACAGATCCTTTTCCTTGAATGAGGTTTGCAGCCTTTGAGGCCTAGACTGTACTCCGTCTGCACGCGTGCGCGCCCCAGTGTACTCACCTAGTTGAGGTTGCAGGGGTCGATCCCAAGCTCTTGGCCCCGCCTCTTCACTGGTCGCTACTAGGTCACTCTCCCTGAACCATGAGCTTTATCATACCTCTGCTTAGTGTGTGTGTACTCACCTAGTTGTATTCACCTAGTTGAGGTTGCGGGGGTCGAGTCCGAGCTCCTGGCCCCGCCTCTTCACTGATCGCTACTAGGTCACTCTCCCTGAGCCGTGAGCTTTATCATACCTCTGCTTAAAGCTATGTATGGATCCTGCCTCCACTACATCGCTTCCCAAACTATTCCACTTACTGACTACTCTGTGGCTGAAGAAATACTTCCTAACATCCCTGTGATTCATCTGTGTCTTCAGCTTCCAACTGTGTCCCCTTGTTACTGTGTCCAATCTCTGGAACATCCTGTCTTTGTCCACCTTGTCAATTCCTCTCAGTATTTTGTATGTCGTTATCATGTCCCCCCTATCTCTCCTGTCCTCCAGTGTCGTCAGGTTGATTTCCCTTAACCTCTCCTCGTAGGACATACCTCTTAGCTCTGGGACTAGTCTTGTTGCAAACCTTTGCACTTTCTCTAGTTTCTTCACGTGCTTGGCTAGGTTTGGGTTCCAAACTGGTGCCGCATACTCCAATATGGGCCTAACGTACACGGTGTACAGGGTCCTGAATGATTCCTTATTAAGATGTCGGAATGCTGTTCTGAGGTTTGCCAGGCGCCCATATGCTGCAGCAGTTATTTGGTTGATGTGCGCTTCAGGAGATGTGCCTGGTGTTATACTCACCCCAAGATCTTTTTCCTTGAGTGAGGTTTGTAGTCTCTGGCCCCCTAGACTGTACTCCGTCTGCGGTCTTCTTTGCCCTTCCCCAATCTTCATGACTTTGCACTTGGTGGGATTGAACTCCAGGAGCCAATTGCTGGACCAGGTCTGCAGCCTGTCCAGATCCCTTTGTAGTTCTGCCTGGTCTTCGATCGAGTGAATTCTTCTCATCAACTTCACGTCATCTGCAAACAGGGACACCTCAGAGTCTATTCCTTCCGTCATGTCGTTCACAAATACCAGAAACAGCACTGGTCCTAGGACTGACCCCTGCGGGACCCCGTTGGTCACAGGTGCCCACTCTGACACCTCGCCACGTACCATGACTCGCTGCTGTCTTCCTGACAAGTATTCCCTGATCCATTGTAGTGCCTTCCCTGTTATCCCTGCTTGGTCCTCCAGTTTTTGCACCAATCTCTTGTGTGGAACTGTGTCAAACGCCTTCTTACAGTCCAAGAAAATGCAATCCACCCACCCCTCTCTCTCTTGTCTTACTGCTGTCACCATGTCATAGAACTCCAGTAGGTGTGTGTGCGCGCGCGCGCGCGCGCGCGCGCGTGTGTGTGTGTGTGTGTGTGTGTGTGTGTGTGTGTGTGTGTGTGTGTGTGTATGTGTGTGTGTGTTTGTGTGTGTGTGTGTGTGTGTGTGTGTGTGTGTGTGTGTGTGTCTGTGTGTGTGTGTGTCTGTGTGTGTCTGTGTACTCACCTAGTTGAGGTTGCAGGGGTCGAGTCCTAGCTCCTGGCCCAGCCTCTTCACTGGTCGCTACTAGGTCACTCTCCCTGAACCGTGAGTTTTATCATACCTTTGCTTAAAGCTATGTATGGATCCTGCCTCCACTACATCGCTTCCCAAACTATTCCACTTCCTGACTACTCTGTGGCTGAAGAAATACTTCCTAACATCCCTGTGATTCATCTTTGTCTTCAACTTCCAACTGTGTGTGTGTGCGTGTATGTGTATGTGTGTGTATGTGTGTGTGTGTGTGT
>NC_091312.1:19456266-19508766 GCF_038502225.1 Cherax quadricarinatus
CCTGTGAACTCTCCTGTCCTCTGCCTTCCCTACATTTCCGGTCTTTCTAATCTCAACAACTCTCTCCGTTCCTTAAACATCAAACTTACTCTTCTCCAGACTAATACTCTTCGCACTAATATAGTTCATACCTCTCCTCCCTCTATAGATGCTATTGCTGTCCACTCCATTTCTTGTCCCTCCTGTCCTCTTCAGTACTTTGGAGAAACTGGGTGACCTTTTTCTGACAGACTTAGGGAGCACAAAAGTAGTGTTAGGCTTGCCGACACTAACAATGCTCTTTCATGTTAGAGATCACAGTCACCTTATTGAAAGGTCTTCTGTTAAAACTGTCTATCCTGCGCCTAACTTTCACAGTCGCCGTTTGGTTGAATCCTCCCTTACACACAACTTGTATGAATCTTAGTCCTGGCTTTGTCTTTGTAGATGCCTTCCTTTCCCATTACATTGCTCCAAACTTCAGAACACCCATGACTCAACCTGATTTTTTTCCATTCTTCCTCTTCCCCTTTCCTCTTTCCTCTTTATCCTTTGGGTTTTCTTTCTTCTGCCTTGGGCATTTGTCCTTCCATTATTTCCCCCCTTCCTCAATGTTCTTGTTCCTACCCTCTGTGGGCCCCTAGCTCCCTTGCAGTGCTCCTCTTTCTTAGTATTTAGCTGACTCCACTACTACTACTACTACTACTACTACTACTACTACTACTACTACTACTACTACTACTACTACTACTACTACTACTACCACCACCACCACCACCACCACCACCACCACCACCACCTCCACCACTACCTCTCTTGTTCCCGTCATTGTTTGCTGGCCTGTATATACTTCCTCCTTCTCTCTTTTCTGTTAGTGTGACTTTATAAATGGTCCAAGTCGGACCGAAACGTCGTCGTAAGCTCCTCTCTTCTGGGGATCCTCATCCTCAGAGAAAAGAATAAACGTACTTCAGGAAAAACTCAAGGTTCTACCCGGAGCTGATGGAATATTTTCTTCTCCTACCACCCTCATATACATAGTGGCACAAAAAGTACATCTGTTCCCTCTCTCAGGACCCACGGAGAGATATCTGGGCCCACTGTCTTCGAGGTATCTGGTTACCCTAACAGTTTCTTCACCTCTTCCTCGGTTGTGTGCAGTGTGTCCAGCACTTGCTGGTCCACCCTACCACCTCGGTTTCTTGGAAACCTGTGTGTGTGTGTGTGTGTGTGTGTGTGTGTGTGTGTGTGTGTGTGTGTGTGTGTGTGTGTGTGTGTGTACATATATTGTTTGGTGTTAGCTTGGCCACCATATGCGGGTGGTTGCTCTGTGTTTTTCGCTGGTGAGGGACTCTTGATCCAGGGAATTGAAACTGTGCTCCAGTTCCCTGAAATGAGTCTGAATACCTTCCATCCCCCCACAGGCGTTGTGTAATCCCTATAGGTTTAGCGCTCCCCCATGATTATAATAATAATGCTCAGTGTTTTTTTAATGGTCTGAGATTGCTTTAAAGGAAAATGGATATGATTTCAAAAGGTGCTGGTTCAGTGTTTTAAAGGTGGTAGGCGACGGATGTAGCGTAGTGGGGAAACTTGAATACGTGTTGGGGTTGTGTTTTGTGTGTTGCGCAGTTCACAACTAATCCAAAGTTTGGAGTGATAAGTCATGACGTTTGACTCTATAATTATATAAAACGGACCGAAACATAGAGGATAATGGTGATAATAGATGAGCAAGATGGATCGAAATGTCTTCTAAAGTTTCCCCTCCAAACTGTGGGTTAATTATGGAATGTTCCTTACAAGGTTCTGCCACTTCTATTTTATCCATTTCTTTGTGTGATATTGTTTTAAAGGTGGTAGGGTAGTGTTTCAAAAACTTAATTTTATTTTTCAATAGAGTTATTGTAGCATATTAATAAAGCCTGAGTAATATGCCGTGGTAGGTTTTGGCATTGTTTTAGGTAATGGGATAGACAATAAATTGATCTCGTTTCTGAGTATATCTCTTGATGTGTGTTTGTGTGTGTGTGTGTGTGTGTGTGTGTGTGTGTGTGTGTGTACTCACCTAATTGTACTCACCTAATTGTAGTTGCAGGAGTCGAGACTCAGCTCCTGGCCCCGCCTCTTCACTGAATGCTTCTAGGTCCTCTCTCCCCCTGCTCCATGAGCTTTATCATACCTCGTCTTAAAGCTAAGTATGGTTCCTGCCTCCACTACATCGCTCGCCAGACTGTTCCACTTCCTGACCACTTTATGACTGAAGATATGCCTCCTAACATCCCTGTGGCTCATCTGAGTCTTCAACTTCCAAGAGTGACCCATTGTTTCTGTGTCCCCTCTCTGGAACATCTTGCCTCTGTCCACCCTGTCTATTCCACGCAGTATTTTTGTATATCGTTATCATGTCTTCCCTATTCCTCCTGTCCTCTAGTGTCGTCAGGCCGATTTCCCTCAACCTTTCTTCGTAGGACATTCCCCTTAGCTCTGGAACTAACCTTGTCGCAAAGCTTTGCACTTTCTCTAATTTCTTGACGTACTTGATCAAGTGTGGGTTCCAAACAGGTGCTGCATACTCCGGTATGGGCCTGACGTACACGGTGCACAGTGTGTATAGTGTACAGTGTACAGTGTGCGGTGTGTGTGTGTGTTTGTGTGTGTGTGTGTGTGTGTGTGTGTGTGTGTGTGTGTGTGTGTGTGTGTGTGTGTGTGTGTGTGTGTGTGTGTGTGTACAGAGAGGAGCAGTATATATATACATTTGAAGGGATATATATCTCAGTAGATGTACACTTTAATTCAAATACACCATTATAATGGATTAAAGTATTCTGGTGACATGCAGCTTTAATGACCCTTGTGTATCGATAGGCTTCAAGCCCGAATTAATCAACCAAGCAAGTATTTTGATGGTAGCAGCGAGAGAGTGCTTTAAAACGATGACCTACATCTTTTAAAACAAATTCCCATCGTCTTTAAATACTGATCCAGCGTGTTGGCTTGGTATATGAATACTGCAATCGGCCTGCTGGCTAATCCTCCCCTTTTTGCGGAGGGGAGCGCAGCAGTCGCTCTGAAGTTGGCTTGCTAGCTCACTCTGCCGGGAAGTGTACGAACATGCTTTTGTGAATGGAACTTTGCTCTGTTTGTTCATTAATCGGTTGGTGCTCTCGGCACTTTTTTTATGTTTTAACGTGAAAGACAAATGCTTAGCAATTTTGTGTAATATGCCATGATTCATGCCATTTATATTAATGGCTCACTATTCATTAACTGAAGTTTCTTCATTTAGCTTAATTTATGTTTTGCGCTCCTTTGTGCACTGCAGTCTTTTATTTAGGTTTAAGCCAAAAGTTTTGTTACATTCTTTACTAAGCAGCAGCAGTCCGGTCAACTGGGCTTTCTTACCCAACGTGTTGCCTTGCTGTGTGAATGCTCATATTAGCTATTTCTTCTTTCTGTGGAGATGAGCATGGTAGCTGTTGTGTGTAGCTGGCATGCTGGATGATCCTTCTTGGATCAGCGTGTGCGCAAACAAATTTATGTACCTCGCCTTCCTCCTCTGTATTAGCATCTTTTGATTTAGGTTAATGTATTTGAAGATATGTGCATATACATATGAAAGCAATCATGCTCTGTTATTTGTTTTTCTTGCAGCTAAACCACTGTACTATGAGGATCCCCATTGATGAAATCATCCAACATGAAGCATTTCGTAAACTCCGGAGTGATAGCATAACCACCATCTGTGACTCGATGCAAGTTTTTCTTTTTACAAAGAACTCATCTCTCCCCACAGACAGTGAGAGGGTAGAGCTCTTGTATTTCTGTCGTCGATGAATCTGGAATAACAGTAAAAAAAACAAACTCTTTTTTTCGACAGTTGTGGGGAGACTAGAACTCGGCGAGGTCTAGTCTCAGCACAACACGAGCCTGCAACTCTGCCACCTGATACTCGCTCCAGACTATTACAACCTAGGATTTCAAATGGCCTGTTATCCCAGGTGTAATGGGAGCAAATAAACACAGTAGAAAAAGTTTAGACTTATATTATCCTTCACCAATTTAGAACAGCAATATGTACACTATGTACAGTGATAAATATAGTGCACTCCACGGTAAGCAAGGCAGAAATAGAAGCCACAAGATAGCAGACCGTGCTTCAACCAGCTCTAGAATGGGAATGACAAGGGCAGACAGGAGAGCGGTATCCACATAACCTCTGCGATTGTCAATCCCACCTTCTTATTGGCTAGAACCTGGTCACTAGTTGAACGATGGGGCCCCATCATCAACTCTTAGCAACCTGGTTCGCTGGTTGGGGGAGATAGCCTGTAAATGAGGGTGTGTCCATGCGCCGAATAAAGGTTACGTACTCTTTGCATGCCACACCCCCACCCCCGAGAAGGCTCAGGATTAGGCTGCCACCTCCCAGTGGTAACCGTGCCGCCATGGCACAAAATAATGGGACCGCCTATCCTCTCCACCATCCAACTCTTAGATAGAGCTCAGCTTTCCTAGTGACCAAAAGCCAAACCCTAAACTCAGAGTGAGACAGCAGTCAGATAGGCCAACATAGGTCCAAGATACAAGCGGACGGTAGCCCGTATCCCCTCACTAAAAAAAAACCCCCACATCAGGGGATAAAAAAAAGAGCTTGAAAGGGGGGTTACCACAAATACATCCTAACCTAAATAAAATATTAAACTAGACTCTTGACAAAGAGTCTGCCAACACATTTTCTTTGCCGGCAATATAATTTATTTTTAGGTTGTAGGGCTGCAGCCTGAGCGTCCAACGCATAAGCCTTGTGTTGTGATTCTTCATGGCTTGGAGATAGACTAACGGGTTGTGATCACTGTAGACTGTGACCACCTGCGATGTCTGGCCCACATAAACATCGAAATGTTCCAAAGCCATTACCAGCGCGAGGGCTTCTTTTTCAATGGTAGAGTAAGCTCTCTGATGTGGCTGGAACTTAGCTGAAAAGTATGCGATTGGCTGCAGCTCCTTGTTCCCGATTTGTAATAGTACCGCCCCAACCCCAGACTCACAAGCATCAACCTGTAATGAAAAAGGTTTGGAGAAGTCTGGAGACAGGAGAATGGGTGCAGAGCACAATAATCTTTTTGCTTTATTAAAAGCAGTGTTACAATCTGACGTCCAATTAAAGGGAACTTTATGACTGGTAAGAGAGGTAAGAGGGGCTACAATATCTGAGAAATTCTTACAGAATCTTCTGTAAAATCCTATCATGCCTAGGAAACGTTGAAGAGATTTCCTATCATGAGGAACTGGATAATCTTTAATCGAAAGAACTTTAGCAAGTTTAGGTGCAACATTACCACTACCTACTTCATGGCCTAGAAAAGTGATAGTGGCCTGGCCAAAGGAAGATTTAGATAAATTAACTGTTAATTGGGAATTCTTAAAGGTCTCAAACAGAGCTTTAAGTCTAAGTAGGTGTTGATCCCAAGTATCAGACACCACAACAATATCATCTAGGTATGCTGCCGTGCCTTCAAGTCCTTTAATAGCCTGATGGATGAGTTTCTGGAATGAAGAGGGGGAATTTTTCATTCCGAAGGGGGTAACTGTATACTGATAATGACCTCCTGGAATCACGAAGGCAGAGATTTCCTTCGCCTTATCTGTCAAAGGTACCTGATAGTAACCTTTAAGGAGATCTAATTTGGACACAAAAGTAGCCTTACCCACAAAGTCAATTACGTCATCCAGACGAGGAAGAGGGTAAGCATCTGTGATTGTGACCTCGTTCACTTTACGGTAGTCTGTGCACATACGAAACCCTCCATCAGCCTTTTTTACTAGGATGCACGGTGAAGCCCATGGACTAGATGACTCCTCCACTAAACCATGTTCTAACAAGAAGTCTACTTCCTGCTGAAGTAGCCTTTGCTTTTCAGGATTAGCTCTGTAGGGGGAGAGTTTAATTGGTTTAGATTTTCCCACATCTACATCATGGTAACCTAACGTACATTTTTTCGGCACATCCGAAAAAATATTAGGATATGACTGTAGAAGCTCAGTTAAATTGGTTGCTTGTATTTCAGATAATCCATCCATTAACGGGCTAGGATCCTTGAGGAGGACAGAATTTGAAAGTTTAGTATTAATTTCAGAGATAGAGTGCAAAGAGTCAGAGTCGTCCTCAGAGGTAGAGGACAGAGTCATTACTGGGACTTTATCTGGTGTATGAAAGGCCTTGATTTGATTAATGTGGTAAGTTTTTGTTTTTGAGGTCTTATCAATGGGAGCTACCACATAATTTAAATCAGATAATCTACTTACTATCTGCATAGGTCCCGTAAATCTAGCTTTCAAGGTGTGGCCAGGTATAGGTTCCTGCACCAACACCTTGTCTCCTGGATGGAAGGAGCGGAATTGTGCACTTTTGTCATACCTCTGTTTCATCTTACTTTGAGCTATCTTTAGGTTAGCCGTGGCTAACTCACGTGCCACCTGCAACCTTGAAGACGGGTTGTAGAGTGCTGAGCTTACGTCTTCTCCCATCCATCCTTCTTTGAGCACCCGAAGAGGACCTCGTACATTGTGCCCAAAGATCAGCTCAAACGGACTATACCCTGTAGACTCTTGCACCGTCTCTCGTACTGAGAACAGCAACAAAGGTAGAGATTCATCCCAATCTGTCGGAAAGTGCATGCAAAAACTTCTCATCATTGTTTTTAATGTTTGGTGGAATCTTTCCAAGGCGCCTTGGGACTGAGGGTGATAGGCAGTGGATAAGTTGTGAATTATCCCTAACCTAGTTAATACTTCCCTAAATGCTTTGGCAGTGAAGTTAGTACCTTGATCACTTTGTATAGTTTTAGGAATGCCAAAACAAGAAATGAATTTTGTTAAAGCTTTGAGAATAGCTTTAGTATTGATACTACGCATTGGGATCGCTTCAGGATATCTGGTTACTTTATCCATAATTGTAAATAAATACTGATTTCCAGACTTTGACTTAGGTAGTGGACCTACACAATCTATAATTAAATCTGCAAAAGGTTCTCCATCAGCAGGTATGGGTTGGAGAGGTGCAGGTTTAATGGAATGTCCAGGTTTTCCAACTTGCTGACATTCTCGGCAACACCTAATATGATTCTTCACATCTTTCTTTAATTTTGGCCAATAAAATTCTTTTGTGATTCTATACAAGGTTTTTGTAATTCCTAAGTGACCTCCTGATGACGTATTATGAGCTATATTTAATATCTGAGGTCTATACTTGGTTGGAACCACTAACCTGTCGTATAATTGCCGGCCCTCTTTCTCCTTACCAGTCTCAGTGCAAACCAAATAATCATTTTTAACTTCATACTTGACTGGATGACCCCAAGAGGATTTACCCATGGCTGCCTGAAAAGCGAATTTTAAAGAAGGGTCCTTTCGTTGTTCCTCCCGGAAGGACAGTCCCTCGGGCATGGAAACAGAGACATCTGGCAATCCTGCAACCTGGGAATAGGAAGGCTTGATCGGGGTCTGTTCACTTGATTTACGAGACTCCGGCCGGTGTGTCTCATAAAACAACGTGGCTATTCCGAGATCGGAGTCGTCCAAGGATAGGTCAACATTCTCCCCAGACAACCCTTGGGATGTTGCCCGAGTTATGGCCAACACTGGAGAAGCATTAATCATTATAGGTTCAGGACACGAAGTAACAGTAGTAATGTTATTACCCAGTAATAACATGGCATTTTTCATGGGAAATCCTTTTGAGATACCTACAGTCAAGTACCCAGTGTAATATTTGCACTGTACATAAATTTTATGCAAAGGAACTGAATATATAGCTCCTCCATAGGCTTCCAATAAAACTGAGGAATTCAAGGAAGTATTCTCTGAAAGGGGTAATATTCCTTCTCTGACAAGTGAGCAATATGCTCCAGTATCTCTAAAGGTATTTACTTTAGTTGGTTCTGAGTTTTCCTGAAGGGAAATAAGACTTTCGCAATAATAAGGGGCCATACCTTTTTCTACTTCTCTAGGGGACATGTTACTAGGGATATTAGAGATTTTCCCGATGGGTTGAGGTTTTTGGGGGCAGTTGGAACTGATGTGACCTACTTTATTGCACCTGAAGCAGACGACAGGCTTGCCCTTTACTCCCTGATGACGTTGCAAGTGGTGTCGTTCTGGCTGGTGCCTCTCTGGATATTGTTGTCGAGATGCTCCATAAGTAGTTTGCCTCTCCGCAGGGGGACCATATGTTGAGAAGCGTGGCTCACCAGGTGACTTGGTTGGATGACGTAGACGCTCTCCCTCCGGCTGGCACTTCATTCTCCAATGTTGTCGATCTCTGCTCACGCCAGACTGTTGAAAAGAGAGACGGGACCGCTCGGACAAGGAGCGGTTCGTTTCGAAGGTATCAGCCAACCTGGCCGCCTCCAATGCAGTGGTTAAGTCACGATCCTGCAGAAAGACACGAACCTCTGGTCCCACAGACTCCAGCAGGTTATCAATCAGAATAAGCTGCACCAGCTCCTCAAAGTTAGAGACACCACTCGCTTTATACCAGCTGGTAAAAGCTTTGGTTTGCTGTCTCACAAAGTCCACCAGGGATTGACCAAGCTGCCGCCTGTTCAATTTGAAGGTCTTACGATATTTAGCTGGGATACATGTATATGCTCCCAACACTGTGGTCTTCACTACTTGATAATCAGAGAATTCAGCGTCAGTTAATACCGACGTAAATTCCTGTGCCTTACCCAATAATGCTGTATGAACCAACGCTGCCCAGTGCTGTTCCGGCCACCTCAAGGCTCGAGCCTGATTTTCGAAGCTTTCGAAAAATTGCTCTGGTTCGGCCTCATTGAAGCGGGGAACAAGCTGTACTGCTTTTTGTAAACTGAAATCGTTTACAGAATGCGAAAACTGCCTCCTTTCTCTTTCCCTATCAAATTCTTCCCTTGCGAATGCTCTCTGTTCCCTAGTTTGCTCAAGCGTGATTTTTGCCAGCTCAAGTGCTAACGACGCTGATTCACCTCGAGACAACCCAGCTGCACCATACTGACCATTTTGCTCCGTAGGTGTATCATCTTCCTCATGCGAGAACATAAGAGTTTTTTCCCTAGCTCCCGTAGAGGGAGGAGTTTGATGTGCCATCTCTTCTTCAATAAGTATGTCAGCAATAAGTGAACGCAGTTGCGCAGCTGTGAGAGTGCGTTTATAGGGAATGCCAATGGAACGAGCAATTTGCCAACAACGCTGTAGGGACAATTTAGGTAGGTTATGCAAAGTATATGCCGACACCAGGCGTCTGACTCGTCTAGGTGGCATAAGTTATTCGCTATGCACAGTACGAATACCCCAACGTAACACGTTAATTTGCAGAACACGCTTAGCTATGCACAGTACGATTGCAGAATACGCATACAAGCAAAGCCGACTGCACACAAGATTGACCGTAGCGAAGCGAGCACACTGAACAAGCTAGTAGCGAGCTGTTGAACGATCACACAATAGCAAGGCTGATCATAAGCAACTGACACGCAAAATTTGTAAAGCGAAGCGAAACAGCAAGCTACACAATGTTCCTGCTACAAGCTTCACCCTAAGCTCAACCGTTTCTCTAAGTCCAGCTCTCGGACAGGCTACCCATATTACAACCTAGGATTTCAAATGGCCTGTTATCCCAGGTGTAATGGGAGCAAATAAACACAGTAGAAAAAGTTTAGACTTATATTATCCTTCACCAATTTAGAACAGCAATATGTACACTATGTACAGTGATAAATATAGTGCACTCCACGGTAAGCAAGGCAGAAATAGAAGCCACAAGATAGCAGACCGTGCTTCAACCAGCTCTAGAATGGGAATGACAAGGGCAGACAGGAGAGCGGTATCCACATAACCTCTGCGATTGTCAATCCCACCTTCTTATTGGCTAGAACCTGGTCACTAGTTGAACGATGGGGCCCCATCATCAACTCTTAGCAACCTGGTTCGCTGGTTGGGGGAGATAGCCTGTAAATGAGGGTGTGTCCATGCGCCGAATAAAGGTTACGTACTCTTTGCATGCCACACACAGAGGCGGGGCTAGGAGGTGTGCCTCGACCCCTGCAACCACGACTAAGTGAGTACGCACATACTCAGGATAAAACAAGTTAAATATATTTTTAATTTTTCTTTCTTATTTGAAACGCTTTTTGTCTTGAAAATCTAAAGCTTTAACTTTTTAATAAACACATTTGTAAACAAACGATAACTTTATTATTATTATTATTATTATTATTATTATTATTATTATTATTATTATTATTATTATTTTTATTATTGTTATTATTATTATTATTATTATTATTATTATTATTATTATTATTATTATTATTATTATTATTTGTAGTAGTAGTAGTGGAATTGTAATTATTGTTGTGGGGAAGAGCTAAACCCACAGGATCATTCAGTTTCTGGGAAATGTGAGGCAGTCAGGTTTGATCTAAGTGGTAGGAAGCCTAAATTCCATGGATCAAGAGCCCTTCAGCGGCACCCGGAGTGGAGAAGCACCAGTATCGACTAGTCGACACACAGTAGCAGACGTCATTTCCAAGTTGCGTAGAGATGTGGAATGTCGTTACGCCTTCAGTATAGAGAAAACCTCTCCAGCCTGGAGTACTGAGGACTGTCGTGGCCCGGTGGCCTGGTGGCTAAAGCTCCCGCTTCACACACGGAGAGCCCGGGTTCGATTCCCGGCGGGTGGAAACATTCGACACGTTTCCTTACACCTGTTGTCCTGTTCACCTAGCAGCAAATAGGTACCTGGGTGTTAGTCGACTGGTGTGGGTCGCATCCTGGGGGACAAGATTAAGGACCCCAATGGAAATAAGTTAGACAGTCCTCGATGACGCACTGACTTTCTTGGGTTATCCTGGGTGGCTAACCCTCCGGGGTTAAAAATCCGAACGAAATCTTATCTTATCTTCACGGACCAGGGAAGAGAGGCTTCCGGGGATACATCGTCAAGTCACTACCATGATCAGCGCCGAACTGTGTATTACCATTTTGTCCTGGGCATTAGGCCTGTTGTATATGCGTGCTTGTATTGTGTATGTGTGTGTGTGTATGAGTGTGTATCTGTGTATATGTGTGTGTGTGTGTACTCACCTAGTTGTACTCACCTAGTTGAGGTTGCAGGGGTCGAGTTCAAGCTCCTGGCCCCGCCTCTTCACTGGTCGCTACTGTCACTCTCCCTGAATCGTGAGCTTTATCATACCTCTGATTAAAGCTATGTATGGATCCTGCCTCCACTACATCGCTTCTGTATATATATATATGTGTGTGTGTGTGTGTGTGTGTGTGTGTGTGTGTGTGTGTGTGTGTGTGCGTGCGTGTGCGTGTGTGTGTGTGTGTGTGTGTGTGTGTGTGTGTGTGTGTGTGTGTGTGTGTGTGTGTGTGTGTGTGTGTGCTCACATATTTGTACTCACCTATTTGTGGTTGTAGGAGTCAAGTCACAGCTCCTGGCCCCGCCTCTTCACTGGTTGCTACTAGGTCCTCTCTCTCCCTTCTCCATGAGCTTTATCAAACCTCGTCTTAAAACTATGCATGGTTCCTGCCTCCACTACGTATGTGTGTGAGAGTGTTTTCAATTTTTATTTAATAATTAAATATAAGCCCATCCCTAAAAAAAAGAGGCATGTACACCAAGGAATGTACTTTAATTTTTGATGTTAATGAATCTGTGAAATTTCTCGTACGTAGTGAAGAGACGGAGCCAGGAACAGACACACGACCGTAGCAACCACACCAAGGCGAGTAAAACCCAGGTGAGTACAGCTGAGTACAAGGCACAACTAGTTGAGTATATGAAACTGAATAGGTGTGCGCGCACACATACACACACACACACACACACACACACACACACACACACACACACACACACACACACGAAGAGATCTGGACAGACTGGACACGTGGTTCAGAAACTGGCTTCTCGAATTCAACCCTGCCAAATGCAAAGTCATGAAGATTGGGGAAGGGCAAAGAAGACCGCAGACAGAGAATAGGCTAGGTGGACAAAGACTGCAAACCTCACTCAAAGAGAAAGATGTGCAAGACAGGTATACAATACCGACAAGATGAAAGTTAAGACACTTGTGCAACATCTGGGAAGGGCCTACTTCCACTGGGGAATCCCGCCTACCAGTGACTATGCCCTCGCCTGCTACATATCCCTATTCAATGACGCCTATAGAAGCGCCAGTCTCCTTACCTGTGTTTCAGAATCTCTACAGCCATGGTGCTGTAAACACCACCTCCAAGGCTGAGGGACTGATTACCTCATCTTTTGTATATAGTTCTTCTGTTTTCTATTTATGTCCAAGAATCTGTATTGATAAAGCCACTGGTTGGCGGAACGTCTACAATAAAGATAACCAGATGTTGCACAAGTGTCTTAACTTTCATCAAAGAGAAAGATCTTGGGGTGACCATAACACCGAGCACGTCACCGGAGGCACACATCAACCAAATAACTGCTGCAGCACACGGGCGCCTGGCAAACCTGAGAATAACGTCCCGATACCTTAATAAGGAATCGTTCAAGACACTGTACACTGTGTATGTTAGGCCCATACTGGAGTATGCAGCACCAGTCTGGAACCCACACCTGGTCAAGCACCTCAAGAAGTTAGAGTAAGTACAAAGGTTTGCAACAAGGCTAGTTCCAGAGCTCAGGGAAATGTCGTACGAGGAAAGGTTGAGGGAAATCGGACTGACGACACTGGAGAACAGAAGGGTCAGGGGAGACATGATAACGACATACAAGATACTGCGGGGAATAGACAAGGTGGACAGAGACAGGATGTTCCAGAGAGGGGACACAGAAACAAGGGGTCACAATAGGAAGCTGAAGACTCAGACGAGTCACAGGGACGTTAGGAAGTATTTCTTCAGTCACAGAGTCGTCAGGAAGTGGAATAGCCTAGCAAGTGAAGTAGTGGAGGCAGGAACCATACATAGTTTTAAGAAGAGGTATGACAAAGCTCAGGAAGCAGAGAGGGAGAGGACCTAGTAGCGATCAGTGAAGAGGCGGGGCCAGGAGCTGAGTTTCGACTCCTGCAACCACAATTAGGTGAGTACACACACACACACACACACACACACAAACACACATACACACACACACATACATACACACACACACACACACACACACACACACACACACATATACATACATACACACACACACACACACACACACACACACACACACACACACACACACACACACACACACTCACACTCTAAATCAAAACACCCATGCCACATCCAATGTCCCCACCCACTACATTACAAACTCCACCCCCACAGCAACAACTCATAGTTCCTTACCAGGTCTCCCACTTCCCCAACCCCAATATTCCTCCCAGACCACAGTCTTAGAAAAGAAGTTGAAGGTGTGGTATACAAATGCAAATGGAATAACAAACAAGTATGAGGAGTGGCACGAAAGAATCAAAGAGACATCCCCAGACATAATAGCACTCACAGAAACAAAACTCACCAGAATAATAACAGATTCAATCTTTCCATCCGGATACCAAATCCTCAGGAAAGACAGAGGGAGGAGAGGGGGAGGAGTTGCACAGCTCATTAAAAACCAGTGGGGTTTTGAGAAAATGGAAGGAATGGATGGCACGGGCGAAATTGACTACTTAGTAGGAACAATCCAGTCTGAGGGACATAAGGTGATAATTGCAGTAATGTACAACCCACCACAGAACTGCAGGAGGCCAAGAGAAGAATATGATGAGAGCAACAGAGCAATGATCGACACACTAGCCGAGGTGGCCAGGAGAGCACACATGGGGGGCGCAAAGTTACTAGTTATGGGTGATTTCAATCACAAGGAAATTGACTGGGAAAACCTGGAGCCCCATGGGGGTCCCGAAACATGGAGAGCCAAGATGATGGATGTGGTACTGGAAAACCTCATGCATCATCATGATAGAGACACTACCAGAGAGAGAGGAGAGGATGAACCAGCAAGGCTGGACCTTGTATTCACCATGAGTAGTTCGGACATCGAGGGTATCATGTATGAAAGGCCCCTGGGAGCTAGTGATCATGTGGTTCTGTGCTTCGACTACATAGTTGAGCTCCAAGTGGAGAGAGTAGCAGGAATAGGCTGGGAAAAACCAAACTACAAAAGGGGGAACTACTCAGGCATGAGGAACTTCCTTCAAGACATTCAGTGGGAGAGGGAACTGACAGGAAAACCAGTACAAGAAATGATGGACTATGTAGCAACAAAATGCAAGGAGGCAGAGGAGAGGTTTGTTCCAAAGGTGTAGGGAGGCAAAAACTAGGTGTACTAGAGAATGGAAAAGGTACAGAAGACAGAGAACTCAGGAAAATAAAGAAATCAGCCGAAGAGCCAGAAACGAATATGCACAGATAAGAAGGGAGGCTCAGAGACAATATGAAAATGACATAGCATCAAAAGTAAAGACTGACCCGAAGCTGTTGTACAGCCACATCAGGAGGAAAACAACAGTTAAGGACCAGGTAATCAGACTGAGGAAGGGTGATGGGGAATTCACAAGAAACGACCAAGAGGTTTGTCAGGAGCTCAACACAAGATTTAAAGAGGTATTTACAGTGGAAACCAGTAGGACTCCAGGAAATCAGAACGGGGGGGAACACCAGCAAGTGCTGGATGAGGTACATATAACCAAGGAGGAGGTAAAGAAGTTGCTATGCTAACTTGACACCTCAAAGGCGGTGGGACCAGACAACATCTCTCCATGGGTCCTTAAAGAGGGAGCAGAGATATTGTGTGAGCCATTAACAAAGATCTTCAACACATCATTTGAAACTGGGCAACTCCCTGAGGTATGGAAAATGGCAAATGTAGTCCCAATTTTTAAAAAGGGAGACAGACATGAGGCACTAAACTACAGACCTGTATCACTAACGTGTATAGTATGCAAGGTCATGGAGAAGATCATCAGGAGGAGAGTGGTGGGGCACCTGGAAAGAAACAAGTGTATAATTGACAACCAGCACGGTTTCAGGGAAGGAAAATCCTGTGTCACAAACCTACTAGAGTTTTATGACAAGGTGATAGAAGTAAGACAAGAGAGAGAGGGGTGGATCGACTGCATATTTTTGGACTGCAAGAAGGCCTTCGACACAGTTCCTCACAAGAGGTTACTGCAAAAGCTAGAGGATCAGGCACACATAACAGGAAAGGCACTGCAATGGATCAGAGAATATCTGACAGGGAGGCAACAACGAGTCATGGTACGCGACGAGGTGTCAGAGTGGGCGCCTGTGACAAGTGGGGTTCCACAGGGGTCAGTCCTAGGACCTGTGCTGTTCTTGGTATATGTGAACGACATAACGGAAGGGATAGACTCAGAAGTGTCCTTGTTTGCAGATGATGCGAAGTTAATGAGAAGAATCAAATCGGATGAGGATCAGGCAGGACTACAAAGAGACCTGGACAGGCTACAAGCCTGGTCCAGCAACTGGCTCCTTGAATTTAACCCTGCCAAATGCAAAGTCATGAAGATTGGGGAAGGGCAAAGAAGACCGCAGACACAATATAGTTTAGATGGCCAAAGACTGCAAACCTCACTCAAGGAAAAAGATCTTGGGGTGAGTATAACACCGAGCATATCTCCTGAGGCGCACATCAATCAGATAACTGCTGCAGCATACGGGTGCCTGGCAAACCTACGGATAGCGTTCCGATACCTCAGTAAGGATTCGTTTAAGACTCTGTATACCATTTACGTCAGGCCCATACTGGAGTATGCTGCACCAGTTTGGAATCCACACCTAGTCAAGCACGTCAAGAAATTAGAGAAAGTGCAAAGGTTTGCAACAAGACTAGTCCCAGAGCTACGGGGGTTGTCCTACGAGGAAAGGTTGAGGGAA
Source organism: Cherax quadricarinatus (assembly GCF_038502225.1). Classification (NCBI taxonomy): domain Eukaryota; kingdom Metazoa; phylum Arthropoda; class Malacostraca; order Decapoda; family Parastacidae; genus Cherax; species Cherax quadricarinatus. The sequence goes on from NC_091312.1 coordinate 19,472,158, forward strand.
ATCGGCCTGACGACACTGGAGGACAGGAGGGTCAGGGGAGACATGATAACGACATATAAAATACTGCGCGGAATAGACAAGGTGGACAAAGACGGGATGTTCCAGAGAAGGGACACAGACACAAGAGTTCACAATTGGAAGTTGAAGACTCAGATGAATCAAAGGGATGTTAGGAAGTATTTCTTCAGTCACAGAGTAGTCAGGCCGTGGAATTGCCTAGAAAGTGACGTAGTGGAGGCGGGAACCATACATAGTTTTAAGGCTAGGTATGGTAGAGCTCATGGGGCAGGGAGAGAGAGGACCTAGTAGCAATCAGCGAAGAGGCGGGGCCAGGAGCTGTGAATCGACCCCTGCAGCCACAAATAGGTGAGTACAAATAGATGAGTGAGTACACACACACACACACACACACACACACACTGGGGTCCCAGGTGTATGCTGCTGGCACTGATCACACAGTGAACGATGCTGTGTGATGCACAACTTAAAAATGATGATCCTTTATGACTCATAGAGACAATTTTGTTTAAACGTTGTTGAAAATTGAGGTTATGAAAGCCGCGTAGCGCGTTAAGTTTTTCCAGAAATTTTACGTTTTTTTTTTTTTTTTGTTTTAGATTATTGAGTAAATCTCTGTAGCGTCCAGCCAGCTGTGATTACTGAAATATTTTGACTGAAGTTAAACAGAACTAAAAGGTGAAATAATGGTGTTGTAATGGAAGGTGAAATAATGGTGTTGTGATGGAAGGTGAAATAATGGTGTTGTAATGGAAGGTAAAATAATGGTGTTGTAATGGAAGGTAAAATAATGGTGTTGTAATGGAAGGTGAAATAATGGTGTTGTAATGGAAGGTGAAATAATGGTGTTGTGATGGAAGGTGAAATAATGGTGTTGCAATGGAAGGTGAAATAATGGTGTTGTAATAGAAGGTAAATAATGGTGTTGTGATGGAAGGTGAAATAATGGTGTTGTGATGGAAGGTGAAATAATGGTGTTGTGATGGAAGGTAAAATAATGGTGTTGTGATGGAAGGTGAAATAATGGTGTTGTGATGGAAGGTGAAATAATGGTGTTGTAATGGAAGGTGAAATAATGGTGTTGTGATGGAAGGTGAAATAATGGTGTTGTGATGGAAGGTGAAATAATGGTGTTGTGATGGAAGATAAAATAATGGTGTTGTGATGGAAGGTGAAATAATGGTGTTGCAATGGAAAGTAATATAATGGTGTTTTGATGGAAGTTAATATAATGATGTGATGGAAGGTAGTATAATGGAATTGGGATGGAAGGTAATATAATGGGATCATATTACAAGAAAAAATAATGGAACAGTGTTACAGAATATATTATTGGAACTGGGAGCGATTGTCAGGCAATGGCGTTATGCTATTTAATAAAACAATGGGACTGCGATAGAGGGTAAATAAAGGGGCTGCTATAGAGAGTAAAACTAATGGGGCTGCCATGTAACAGGTTCAGCAGCGCTGCACTTGTTACGTGACAGGTCCACGGTTCGAATCTCCGTTCATCCTTTTGTTTATTCATTGCCAGTCACTTATTACAGCTTGTATTACAGCTTGGTTTTGAGGAGATGAGAAAAGTTATACTATGTAAGCTTCTGTGGCTGTGAGTGGAGACAGTCGGAAGCGCTTCAGGCGACGTCTTCCGATTGGAAGCCTCGTAGCCCAGTGGTACAGGCTACATAATAGGACCACAGTTCGAGTCTCCGTCTATCATTCGGTTCATTCATAGACTCGTTTTATGTATATATTATATTATATATATATATATATATATATATATATATATATATATATATATATATATATATATATATATATATATGTGTGTGTGTGTGTGTGTGTGTGTGTGTGTGTGTGTGTGTGTGTGTGCATGCAGAACAACCACTGTGAAAAAATAGTGAAAATGCAAGCGCTTTCGTGACTTATCACTTCACAGTCACGTCACAACACCCGGCTCTGTGAAACACAAAATCTTAAAGTTTGAGTAGCGTATCAGTTGTGCTTCAAAGAGTCGGGTGTTGTGACGTGACTGTGAGATGTAGTCTTTCCCTTATATGCCTGCCTGTTAATGTTTTATTTTTATAGTTCCTTGATAATGTGAGAAGCCACGAAAGTGCTTGGATTTTCACTATTTTTTGACAGTGGTTGTTTTGCGTATTGTGATCTCACCTGTTTACTGTGATCTTATTGCATATACATACATACATATATATATATATATATATATATATATATATATATATATATATATATATATATATATATATATATATATATATATATATATATATATATATATATATATATATATATATATATACTAATTAAGGGAAGACTTTAAATTACGCTTTGAAGGCCTGGAGAAAACGCACACTCCTGACTGGATTCTTACACCGTTTGATCTTTAAATACAAAATTCATCTTGCATTTGATTCTCAAATACAAAAACAACTCATTGATACGACTATAGATCTGGAAGCCAAAGCATTGTTCAGAAGTAAAAATTTAAGTAACTTTTGGAACAATATAAATACTGTTGCTAAAAACCCTCGGCTTCGTGCAGTAGTTGAGCCATTTTTACTTGCTTTCCCAAGTTCGTACTTGGTTGAAATTGGTTTTAGCCATGTAATCACAGTTCTAACTAAGCAGAGGAACAGACTGAACCTGGAACAGGCTGATGACTTACCACTAAAACTCACCAACTAAATATCATTGACCTTGTTGACGCCCATCAGATGCATCTTTCCCATTAATGATATCAACAGTTTCAGTAAAAAAAGTCTATGTTAAATCTTATGGAATATTTCATTATCTAAATATTACCTATTTTTTACGAAGTCATTATTAGTATCTATTATTATTGTTATTATTATTATTATTATTATTATTATTATTATTATTATTATTATTATTATTATTATGATTGTTATTATTATTATTATTATTATTATTATTATTATTATTATTATTATTATTCGTAATACTATTAGTTAAAGTACTATTTCTTAAATTATTTTCATATAATAAATGTTTGGAAGTCGATGAACAATCTGATCCTTCTTGAAGGCGTTGTTTAGGTGAAAGTTTCAAGCCTATCGGAACAAGGCATTCTCTAGTAAACTGGTCTGGATCAAAATATTCCGATATTTTTTCAAATACTCAGTAAAACATCAAGTTTGGACTTATTATTGAATGTATCGTCAATAATAGTTTGGAGCCAAACAGAAGAAGCATTCTTCAGTGATTGAATAAAAATGCGTGATCACTACTCATTAAAATCGGCAAATTGCGACTTGCGCAACCCAACAATGTTCAAGAAACCAGTGCTGAAATTTGAAGCCGATCGGATACGTCATTCCCCTATTATGGTACGGATTCCAACGATTCCAAGTTTTCTTTTCAACTATTTTAGTACATCAGCAAATTTACCAGCCCACAAAAAAAATAATTGTTGCTATCGTGGCTCTAAGATGCATCAGCCATTAAATAATGAAGCTGTTCAGAAGACATAAACCGAAATATATTTAATTTGATTAAACGGGAATAAGAAATAAAATCAAACTAACATAAAATGGCCAAATCTGTTCCTACACATCAGTTACACTTTGCGCCGTCGTCGAATTAAAAGGCACCATTTTTTTTAAAGTCTAAAGTCATTCAGGGATGCTGGGAATGGGTTCAACAGCTTTGGTTACAGAACGCGTGAATATACCAAGTGATCCAACACTCGTGACAAAGCGTAACCTTTGATAAATTTCCTGAACTGTGCATAAGTGTAACACAGAGAACTGCCGAGGCTTTTGTGAGTTGATGTGACCTGACCCGCACCTCGCATGTTCTTCACCTCACCTCTCGTTACTCACTGCTTTGTAAGCTCTCCCTCTCATACCATATTTACCTGTTTCACTTGATAAACCTCGCTTCGTGGGCAAAACATCGTTAATTAAAGTCTCATACAACTGCATCTGCATCTTTTAATTATCGTGTAGGTATCTCATACCATTATCTAAGACGTTGTTTAGAATTATTATTATTTTTACAAAAATGCACTGAACTCCAGTGGGTTCCCATGACTTCCTGCAGTAATTCATGCAGTTGATGACCTTGCTTCCCTGCAATAATATAATCATGCACACGAATATGATCTAGGTGCTCCTTCTCTTCACATTCAATTTTTGACGTTTTCTACCTGGAGGAGAAAGTACCACTGCTGTACCCCGTTCCAGAATCATTTTTTTTTTTTCAGTAAGGCATTAACTAATGAAAAATTATATGATATTTTACTATAAATTTATTAGCTGTAAAAGACAGGAATAATTGTAGAGCAAAAATGATGCCTTTATTAATTCAGGAACACAGACTTTTTTTTCCCAAAGTCATAGGTTATGTTTATTGTTTATTGAATTATGTAATAGTGTTTGCAATGTGTATTTTTCAAAAAGGTGAAAATAAAAGAGTAGAGACGGTGGTGATCAGGAATCGTTTAGGTAACTTGTGTATGTGGCAGAATAGTGCAGCAACTACCAGAGGGGAAGACAATGTATAGTGTGTGGAGAAGAAGACAAACACACTCCTGCCTCCAGTCTTAGCATGCACTACATTACAAGAGAAGAGAATTAATACCACAGATATAAGAAAATTTGACAAAAACAATATGCAGTATATGCTGCACCTGGATAATGGTAATTTGAAAAGGTCGCAATACCGTAAAATATAGGACATTGTAATTGTAAAGACTGTGATAACTGTATATTGAAACAGGCAAAGATGACATGTCAACTATTTAGGCTTATATGATTTACTGCCTATATTGCGATATGTTCACTCCAAACATGAGTGGCTGACCATTAAATTTGTCCCTCGAGGCAAAAATCTTAAAATCGTAACAAGTGATGCTTATGTTAGAATTTTTCAAGTACACTAAATTTTTTTTATATTTGTTTTTGAATATTTAAAAGATCATACACACACATTGAGCAAGGGTATCTAAAATGTACATTGATGCATTGTTACAGAAGCTCCTCACCAATTAAGTTTGGGTTTACGCGGCGGCTGGAGGCAGGAATTACACAGTGCGCGAGTAATAACAATCTGGGGGATGGCTTTATTGCCAACTGACTGCACAGTGAAGATGTGTTTACCAATCTGACGCTTGAGAATGCCCCTCCAAATGTCTGGAAATGGGTTGTGAGCTCTCAAGAGCCAGACACGACCTGGGAACCTGAGGTTTTCTTTAAAATCTCGGGTGAAGTCAGACCTCCTGCCTCTTTATTGGCCATCAAACCTGGGCCAGGGAGAAAGAAACTCCGGGTCGACACGCAATATAACCTCAACATCGATGACGAGGAATTGTTGGGGTGGGAGGTGGAGGCGATGAGATTTATGGCTGAAGTAAGTCGAAGGCTTCATTGTCTGCGGTATAATTTAGATAAAGTAGATCATTCAGTCCAGGAGAATGGCGGCAGGTAGGTTGGTTTCCACTCCTGGAAGACCTGTACACGGCATTATGAAGAGAAGCTGGAAGAAGAGAAAGGAGGAGGAGAAGAAGGCGATGGAGAAGAAGAGGAGGAATGATGAATAAGACTTGGAGGGACGAAGATAAAAGAAACAAAATAGAAGAAAAGAAAAGGAAGAAAAAGAGGAGAAAAAACAAGAAACATAAATATATTGAAAGTGATCAGCAGTTGATGTAGCAGCGGCAGCAGCAGCGGCAGCAGCAGCAGGAAAATTATGAAAGGCAGCAGAAACAAAAAAAAAAAAATAAAAGAGAAGCAATTGCAGCACACACAACAGCATCATCACCATCATCAATAGGAGAAGAAAGAGCCTCAGCAGTAGCGGTAACAGCATCATAAATAATTTCAGAACAATGAGCAGCAACAGCAGCTTTAATACCAACAGTAGCAGCAGCAGACCAACAGCAGCACCACGAGCTAAAACGTTAAAGCATCAACAATAGCAGCAACAAGAGCAGCATCAGTAACAGTAACAGCAGCAGAAGAGAAGCATCTGTAACAGCAGCAATAACAAAAGCAACAGCATCAGATCGCCAGCAGTAGTTGCTGCAATAAAACCAACAGAGGTATTATCAACAGCAGTATCAGGAAAAAGAGTAGCAACTGCAGCACCAGCAAGGTAAGAAACAGTATCAGATACAGCAGTAACAACAGGAGCACCACCAACAGCATATATATATATATATATATATATATATATATATATATATATATATATATATATATATATATATATATATATATATGTGTGTGTGTGTGTGTGTGTGTGTGTGTGTGTGTGTGAGAGAGAGAGGGAGAGAGAGAGAGAGAGAGAGAGAGAGAGCGAGAGAGAGAGAGAGAGAGAGAGAGAGAGAGAGAGAGAGAGAGAGAGAGAGAGAGAGAGAGAGAGAGAGAGAGAGAGAGAGAGAGAAGAGGAAGAGAGAGACGAGAAAGAGAGGAGAGGGATGTAGAGAAATGGAAGGGTTCATAGCGTGGATGGTGGTGGTAACATTGCCACTATATGATCGTGTCGACCTTCGCCAGCACTTAAGGGAATGTCCTCTAGGTTACACGCTCAAGTTAACCTCCTGGAAGCATCTGGCAACACTGTGGCGACATTAGGCAATATTGTAGCATTATCTGGCACTACTATGGCAGTTTGTGGCGCCACTGTGACGGCATCTTGCATCACCTAAATAACATATGGACAACGTCTGGCATATCGCTGTTGCAACATTTTTAATAACTGTGGCTGCTTCTGACAACACTCGGTAGTGTCTAGCATCACCCTGGTAACACTGTTACTGTATTTGGCAACACTATGGTTGTACCTCGTAACATTGACATCATCTGGCAACACTGTGGTTTCCAACACTGTAACATCATCTGGCAACATTGTGGCTGTCAATACAGTAGCATCATCTGCCAAAACTGTAGTTGTCAACTCTGCCGCATTATCTAGCAACGCTGTGGTTGTCAACACTGTCGCAAAATCCGGCAACAATACTGTTGTCACACTGTAGCATCATCTGGCAACACTGTGGTTGTCAACACTGTAGCATTATCTGGCAACACTGTGGTTGTCAACACTGTAGCATCATCTAGCAACACTGTGGTTGTCAACACTGTAGCATCATCTGGCAACACTGTGGTTGTCAACACTATAGTTGTCAACACTGTAGCATCATCTGGCAACACTGTGGTTGTCAACACTGTAGCATTATCTGGCAACACTGTGGTTGTCAACACTGTAGCATCATCTAGCAACACTGTGGTTGTCAACACTGTAGCATCATCTGGCAACACTGTGGTTGTCAACACTGTAGCATCATCTGGCAACACTGTGGTTGTCAACACTATAGTTGTCAACACTGTAGCATCATCTAGCAACACTGTGGTTGTCAACACTGTAGCATCATCTGGCAACACTGTGGTTGTCAACACTATAGTTGTCAACACTGTAGCATCATCTGGCAACACTGTGGTTGTCAACACTGTAGCATCATCTGGCAACACTATGGTTGTCAACACTGTCGCATCGTCTGGCAGCACTATGGTTGTCAATAATATAGCATCATCTGGCAACACTGCGGCTGTCAACACTGTAGCATCATCCGGCAACACTGTGGCTGTCAACACTGTCGCATCATCTGGCAACACTGAAACAACACTCATCATCAGTTTGTTATCCCTATTTTTTTTTCTCTGAAAATTTTCGTTGACTGACTAATAAAAAATACAAACATTAAACTGTTCTTGGTAAAAATAAAAGCACAGTCGGGGGGGGGGGGCCTCCAACTAGGTGCCTGTAGAACTACTCACAGAGAAGATCGTCAGACCTCATGAGATGTTGTCCACGAGAATTAAGCGACTTGACTGCATGATTGATATGTTTTATAGTATGTATATTTTTGATACAGCATGTTGAATTTTCTATAAATTTATTATGTGTTTATTGTGCTGTATGGGGAATTTTCTATAATATTAGTGTTGTTTTTTATTCAGTGGTAATTTTTCAATAAATTTATTAAGTTTTCCTGGGAAATTTACTATGAGGGAGCATAAGTAGTTCTGTGAAAAGAGAATTTAAATCCACAGTCTGGAAGTTCTAAAATTACCAGGATGTTACACTTAGAAGTTTTCACTGTTGTTTATTATACAATATAGTCAGTTTTTATTCATCTTGATGTGTGTGTCTCACTGATTATATGCTGATTATATGTTAGTGGGATGAATTGTAAAGGACCTGCCTAGTATGGGCCAACAGGCCTCCTGCAGTGTTCCTCATTTCTTATGTTCTTATGTTCTTAAATGCTGCAAAAGTGTTGATAAATGCTCCACAGTGGTGTCAGATGCTGCAAAAGTGTTGCCAGATGTTCCACAGTAGTGTTAGATGTTGCAAAAATATTGTCAAATGTGCCACAGCAGTATTAGATACTTCAAAGGTGTTGCCAAATGCATCACAGTAGCGTTAGATGCTACAAAAGTGTTGCCAGATGTTCCATAGTAGTGTTGGGTGATGAAAAAGGCGTTGCGAGATGGTCCACAGTTGTGCTAGATGCTGCAAATGTGTTACCAGATGGTCAGCAGTAGTGTTAGGTGCTGCAAAAGTGTTGCCAGATGTGTCACAGTAGTGTTAGACGCTACGAAAGTGTTGCCAAACATGCCACACTAGTTTAAGATGCTTCAAAAGTCTTGTCAGATGTTTCATAATAGTGTCAGATGCTGTAAAAGTGTTGTCAGATGTTCTAGAATTGTGTTAGATGCTGCAGAAGTGTTGCTAGATGTGCCACGGTAGTCTCAGATGCTGAAAAAGTGTTGGCAAATGTTCCACAGTGTTAGATGCTGCAGAAGTGTTGCCAGATGTGCCACTGTAGTCTCAGTTGCTACAAAAGTGTTACCAAATGTTCCACAGTGTTAGATGCTGCAAAAGTGTTGCCAAATGTTAGATAGAAGTGATAGATGCAATAAGTGTTGTCAGATGTTCCACAGTAGTGTCAGATGCTGCAAAAGTGTTCCTAGATGTGCCACGGTAGTCTCAAATGCTGGAAAAGTGTTGCCAAAAGTTACACAGTAGTGCTAGATGCTGCAGAAGTGTTGCCAGATGTTCCACAGTAATGTTACTTGCTGCAGAAGTGTTGCCAGATACTCCACAGGGAAGTTAGATGCTACAAAAGTGTTGGCAGATGTTCCAGTAGTGTCAGATGCTTCAGTAGTGTTGCCAGATGTTCCATAGTAGTCTCAGAAGTTGAAAAGTGCTACCAAGTGTTCCACAGTAGTGCTAGATGCTGCAAAAGTATTGACAGATGTGCCACAGTAGTCTCAGATGCTGAAAAAGTGTTGCCAAATGTTCCACAGTAGTGCTAGATGCTGCAAAAGTGTTGCCATATGTTCCACTGTAGTGTTATATGCTGCAAAGGTGTTGCCACATGATCACAGTAATGTTAGAGTCTACAAAAGTGTTGTCAGATGTGTCACACCAGTGGCAGATGCCGCAAAAGCTTTGCCAGCTGTGTCACACTAGTTTCAGATGTTGTAAAAGTGTTGCCAGTTGCAGCAAAAGTGTACTAAAATTGTGCATATTCCGGAAGCCCTCCCTCCCTCCCTCCCTCCCTCCCACCCTCCCACCCACCCTCCCTCCCACCCACCCTCCCTCCCTTTACGTTAGGGAGAGTGAGAATACTTGTAAAATATGGCACAGCAAATTTTCGAGAGGCCAACAGCAGTAGCAGCAGCAACAACAACAGCAGCAGTAGCAATAATAGCAACAACAACAACAGCTGCTGCAGTAGCAACAGCAACAGAAGCAGTAGTAACAGCAGCAGCAACAGCAGTAACAATACCAGTAGCAATAACAACAGTAGTAACAGCAGCAGCAGCAATTACAACAGCAGCTACAACAGCAGCAACAACAGCAGCAACAGCAGCACTAGCAACAACAGCAACAACAGGATTTTATGAATAATCCAAGAGGCCCACTCTTGTCTGCATGTCAACATTATAACGCCCTCAGCAGCGCATAACCTGGAACAACGACACGGGTTTCAAAATTTTCGAGACCAGCTTCCTTCCACTGACACCCGTCCGTTCCTCCCGACAATACTTTCTTTGACAGACACAGAAGGCAAGTGTCGCGACGCTGAAGACGCACGCCAGCTGGTCTATGTCACAGGGGCCTTAAATTACCCCGTATTATAATATTTCTGTTTAATAATAAATAGTAATTATATATATATATATATATATATATATATATATATATATATATATATATATATATATATATATATTGCTATGGGTTATAACGTTCCGCTTTGCAGTTTTTTCTCAACTAATGTTTACGTTGTGTCGCATAAAAACTTGAACTGCAGGAATAATTGTTTTGGAGTTTCATAGGCGCTTTAATTATTGGTGATCAATAATTATTGGTGATCAATAATTATTGGTGATCAATAATTATTGGTGATCAATAATTATTGGTGATCAATAATTGCCGGTGACGCACCGCTAAACCATTGCTAGTGAACCATTATCAGTAAACCATTGTTAGTGAACCATTACCAGTGAACTTGTTAGTGAACCATTGTTAGCGAACCATCACCAGTGTCCCGTCATCAGTGAACCGTCACCAGTGAACCGTCACCAGTGAACCGTCACCAATGAACCGTCACCAATGAACCGTCACCAGTGAACCGTCACCAGTGGACCGTCTCCAGTGAACCGTCACCAGTGAATCATCACCAGTGAACTGTCATCAGTGAACCATTACCAGAGAACCATCACCGGCGAACCATCACCAGTGAACCATCACCAGTTAACCACCACCAGTGAACCATCACCAGTGAACCATCACCTTCGAACCATCACCAGTGAACCATCACCAGTGACCCACCACCAGTGAGCCATCACCAGTGAACCACCACCAGTGAGCCATCACCAGTGAACCATCACCAGCGAACCATCACCAGTTAACCATCACCAGCGAACCATCACCAGTGAACCATCACCAGCGAACCATCACCAGTGAACCACCACCAGTGAACCATCACCAGTGAACCACCACCAGTGAACCATCACCAGTGAACATAAGAACATAAGAACGAAGGAACACTGCAGAAGGCCTACTGGCCCATGCGAGGCAGGTCCAAGTCTCCTACCGGCTTAAGCCAATGCACCCAACCTAGTCAGGTCAGGTCACATTGACTTAAGGGAGGAACACGGCAACCGACCTGGTAGCACAAGCTATGAGGTCCAACTCACACCCACCCACATCCACTCATGTATTTATCCAACCCATTTTTAAAGCTACACAACGTTCTGGCCTCTATAACTGTACTCGGGAGTTTGTTCCACTCATCCACAACTCTATTACCAAACCAGTACTTTCCTATATCCTTCCTGAATCTGAATTTTTCCAACTTAAAACCATTGCTGCGAGTCCTGTCTAGGCTAGATATTTTCAGCACACTATTTACATCCCCTTTATTTATTCCTGTCTTCCATTTATATACCTCAATCATATCCCCCCTAATTCTACGTCTTTCTAGAGAGTGCAGATTCAGGGCCCTTAGTCTATCCTCATAGGGAAGGTTTCTGATACATGGGATCAACTTTATCATCCTCCTTTGTACATTTTCCAGAGAATTTATATCCATTCTGTAATACGGTGACCAAAACTGTGCAGCATAATCTAAATGAGGCCCAACCAAAGATGTATAGAGTTGAAGAACAACCTGAGGACTCCTATTATTTATGCTTCTTGATATGAAGCCAAGGATTCTATTAGCTTTATTGCGAACACTTATGCACTGTTGTCTTGGTTTCAGATTACTGCTAACCAGAACTCCTAAATCTTTTTCGCAATCCGTAATATTAAGATCTACATTATTTAGTTTATATGTGGCATGGTTATTGTCCTGTCCAACATTTAGAACTTTGCATTTGTCTATATTAAACTGCATCTGCCACTTCTCCGACCACTGCATCAGTCTATTCAAATCTTCCTGGAGTGCTCTAATGTCCTCGTCAGAATGAATTCGACGGCCTATTTTGGTGTCATCGGCAAACTTGCCGATGTCGCTCTTTATGCCCTCATCTATGTCGTTTATGTAGATTGTGAACAGCAGGGGGCCCAACACTGACCCCTGTGGAACACCGCTCCTAACGCTTCCCCACTCTGATTTCTCCCCATTTATGCAAACTCTCTGCTGCCTATTTGTCAACCATGCCTCTATCCAGGAAAAAATTTCTCCTCCTATTCCATGTGCTTTAATTTTCCTCAATAGTCTCTGATGTGGGACCCTGTCAAAAGCCTTACTGAAGTCCATATACACAATATCATATTCATTACCATGATCTACCTCCTCAAATACCTTAGTGAAAAAAGTTAATAAATTCGTAAGGCAGGAACGCCCCTTTGTAAAACCATGCTGAGATTCGTTGATTAATTTATGCTTTTCAAGGTGGCTACGAACTGCCTCGGCAATTATTGATTCCATAAATTTTCCCACTATGGAGGTTAGGCTTATTGGTCTATAGTTCGAAGCTAAGGACCTGTCACCTGTTTTGAAAATAGGTATCACATTTGCCATTTTCCACTTATCTGGCACCATGCCAGTTTGTAGTGATATGTTGAAAAGATTAGCCAAAGGTGTGCTAAGCTCCTCTTCACATTCCTTTAGAACCCTTGCATACAGTTCATCAGGGCCTGGGGATTTGTTAGGTTTTAATTTATCTATTTGCCTAAGGACCATGTCACTTGTGACCCTAATCGTGCACAGTTTATTATCGTCCTGTTCTACATAATTTATCATTACTGGAATATCGCTGGTATACTTCTGTGTAAAAACTGAGAGGAAGTATGTGTTAAAAATTCTACACATTTCCTTATCACTGTCAGTGAGCTGACCCGAGGAACTTTTGAGTGGTCCTATCTTGTCCCTGATCTTACTTCTGTATACCTGAAAGAATCCTTTTGGATTAGTCTTCGATTCTCTTGCAACTTTAACCTCATAATATCTTTTTGCTTTTCTAATTCCCTTTTTTATTTCTCTCTTGAACTGAATATATCGATTTCTTAATTGCCCCTCTCCTCTTTTGATTTGCCTATATATGCCTCTCTTTTGACCAATCAGATATTTTAATCTATTGTTCATCCATTTAGGATCATTTTTGTTTGATCTGATTTCCCTATTTGGAACATAATTTGACTGAGCAGCTAGAACTATGCCCTGGAAAGCATCATATCGGCAACCATCACCACCTACCTGACCCTTAGTCAGGTCATTCCAGTTCAGCCCACCTAAGTAATTTTTCAGTCCTATGAAATCAGCCAAGCGAAAGTCAGGGACGGAGACTTGATTGCCATTATTAGGGGAATTCCATGATATATTAAAACTGAGTGATTTGTGATCACTTTCCCCAAGCTCATCATTAACCTCAAGATTATTAATTAGTGTTTCCCTACTGGCAAGAACCAAGTCAAGAAGGTTATTTCCCCTAGTTGGCTCTGTCACAAACTGTTTTAAAAAACAATCCTGGATCGTATCTAGAAAGTCACCTGACTCTAAATTTCCTGTCAAATTGCTCCAGTCAATCTGTCTATAGTTGAAATCTCCCATTAGCACATTTTCGTATGTAGATGCCTTACGAATTTCGTCCCATAGAAGTTTACTGCACTCCCTATCAAGATTTGGGGCCCTGTAAATCACACCCAAAATTAGTTTTTCTCGGCCCTCGAGAAGCTGTAACCAAACAGATTCAGTGGCTGACGCTTCTAATTTAATATCTTGTCTAACACAACAATTTAAATTGTCTCTGACATACATCGCTACTCCACCACCTTTCCTGTTGACCCTGTCAGTGTGGAATAATTTATAGCCTTGTATGTGACATTCAGAGGGCATCTCTCTATCTTTCAGATTGAGCCAGGTCTCTGTTATAGCAATAATATCTATGTTTCCTGCACTTGCAATTAATCTTAGCTCATCTATCTTATTTCTTACACTCCTGCTATTAGTATAGTAAACCTTAAGGGAGCTAGTCCCTTGCTGCCCTCTGCTGTGCCCCTTTGTTTGCTGACCTGATCTATTGTCTTTATTTATAACTTCATGCTGAATGCCTTTTATACATTTACTGTTTCCAACCCTAGTGTTGCAACCTGCTTGTTTCCCACACACACCCATACCTCTATCTTCCATCAGTTTAAAATCATAGGCATTTCTCCAATGGCCTTCTCAATCGAGTCTGCAAGTGCTACCACCCCTGCCCCAGAGAGATGTACCCCATCCCTTGCATACATATCATGTTTGCCATAAAAGTTGTTCCAGTTGTCAATGAATGGGATTGCAAGTTCCTTGCAGTATCTGTCTTGCCAGCAATTTACACCAATTGCCCTAGACAACCATTCATTTCCTACTCCCCTTCTAGGCAAGATGCTACATATGATTGGGATCCCTCCCTTAGACTTAATGAAATCTATAGCTGACCTGTACTTATCTATCAGCTCTTCTCTCCTACCCTTTCCAATATCATTTCCACCAGCACTGAGACAGATAATGGGCTTGTTCCCATTACCTGACATGATATTATCCAGCCTGTTGACAATGTCCCCAACACCAGCTCCAGGGAAGCACACTCTATCTCTCATCTTCTTATTCCTATTACAAAAAGCACGGTCAATATATCTTACCTGAGAGTCACCAACCACAAGAATGCGCTTACCTCCATTAGCAGGGGCAGTAGTACCCTTACCTTCACTGGCCACTGAAGTACATTCATCCTGAAGAACAGAGAAGCGATTTCCTACCTTCAGATCTTCACTCTTAACTTTCCTTACTCTGATGCGCCTCCCATTACTGTGAACCACTCGCCACTTGTAGCAGGTGCTGGGCTGCACCTCACTGCTGGTAGCCGTTGCTACCTCCCCAACTACAGCCTCCTCACAGCGAGAGACAGACTGCACCTCACTGCTAGAAGCCTCATTTCCCACAACTCCAGCCACCTCACACTCTCTCCCAGACCCATTGAGGTGGACCTTCAGCCTCCTAATCTCCTCCTGGAGAAGCAAGACCTCCTCCTTCAACTCTCCAACCTCAATTTTTAAAACACTGCAGAAGCAAGCCATGCTTTGTAACCGTCCACGCTAATCCCCAAAGCAGCTCAGGGTCTGTGACCTCACGTGACGACTGACCACTGACCACCATCACCAGTGAACCAATACCATCACCAGTGAACCATCACCAGTGACCCGCCACTA
Organism: Cherax quadricarinatus; assembly: GCF_038502225.1. Taxonomy (NCBI): domain Eukaryota; kingdom Metazoa; phylum Arthropoda; class Malacostraca; order Decapoda; family Parastacidae; genus Cherax; species Cherax quadricarinatus. The sequence goes on from NC_091312.1 coordinate 19,487,434, forward strand.
GTGAGCCATCACCAGCGAACCATCACCAGCGAACCATCACCAGCGAACCATCACCAGTGAACCATTAACCAGTAAGCCTGTACTAGTGAACCATTACCAGTGAACCGCCCTTCACGAGGGGTGCCCTAATGCTGATGACGGGCTCTTCATCAAAGGTATTGAAGCTTCACACCCCTTCCTTGGATCAAATCAAATTGCTCCACTCCCATTTTCCCCACAGGATCAGCGTTATCACTTGATAATAATCATAACAGCGCTAATAAAGCACTAACGGAACATTATTTTCACTTCCCTCGCTCTATTAACGTAGCTAAAATAAAATTTATAAGCGTGAATAATCATGTTTTAAACTTGATGTGTGTGTGTCTGTTGGCGACGGAGCCATTTGGAAAGGGTATCCTCGTATCCCGTAAGCCCAGCTCTCTCTACCTCTTTACACGCAGAATGAATAGTTCAGAGTGTGGCATAAATTTGTAATACACTTCATTGTCAGCATTGGAGATCTGAAATCAATTACTGGAAGTATTCCCACATATTTTTTTTTTCACGGAAACTAATATCTTCGGTTTCTTCCATTAAAGAAAATGACAATCTGGCACCCACACTACTCAATTTAATTTGAATCATTCACTAGGATATTCTGGATTTGATGGTTTAAACTCAATCCGAAGAGATGTTCTCTAGATGTAGCAGTGTTTATTATCCCAAAATATACCAGCACTTTAAATCTGAAGCTGCTCTGAGGTTCCATTTAAAGGTTATTTACGTCGAAGGTTTGAAGGGGATCTGAAGAGGCATTCATAAATAATAGCGAGGAACTCGGTATTTAAATTTTCACAATTTCTTTCAAAAAATAGGCAAATAAACTACTACACAACCTTAAATAAATCAAAACTTTTTTCTAAGTAAGATAAACCAGACTTTAAGATTTAAAACCAATTAGAAAAATATTTTCTTTAATCATTGTCTGGAAATCAATTTATTTAATAAAACTGGCAAATTAAAATTTACACGAGGTAAAATCGATATAAAACTTCTTTTTGAGAGAGAAATACACCATCGATAAAAGTTTGAAACCAATCAGAACAAGTATTTTTAAGTTATTGTACAAAATACAATTTATCTAAGTTTCTTAATCATGTTAGTTAAATTTCAGATTGTACCTACACAATGTAGACGCTAAAGGTATCATCCATTTGCTGACGTTAATCGTCTATTAGACACTGACAAAATACCTTAAACTTGTTAAAAAAATCACAATTTTTAAAACTTTGGTTAATTGGCAGCTTCAAACAACATTAGAACCCCTTTTCTAAGTAGGATACGCATGAGTTATATTCAAAGTAGTTCAAAAGAGGCTTTCCCAAGATATTGCAGGGAAAACCAAGAGCAACTGCATATGCCAGTAGTTGTATCAACTTTTCCCTAGTTACGGTACACCAGCGTTGTATATTTGAGGCTAACCAGGTGAGGCGTTTTCCAGTTATAAACGAAGGAGAAAACATAAATCAGGCAGTAACTTAAAGGTACCCCTTCTGGGATACCTATTAAGTTTTGTGAACCTTAAAAATTTATCCACAATACTGGAAAGTGAGAGCACTTTGCTGGCTGCCACCGACATGGGAGGCTGAGAGCCGCATCAGAACGCTGCTCCACTTCCTATTTCCACAAAGCTCTTCACATTACCCTCCAGATTTGACTCCCTTTGAGGTGTTGATATTCATTTGTATGTGACGCGAATAATATCTGACGCGAATAATATCTTTTGTGTGTGTGTGTATGTGTGTGTGTGTGTGTGTGTGTGTGTACTCACCTATTTGTGGTTGCAGGGGTCGAGTCCTAGCTCCTGGCCCCGCCTCTTCACCGGTTGCTACTAGGCCCTCTCTCTCCCCGCTCCATGAGCTTTATCAAACCTCGTCTTAAAACTGTGTATGGTTCCTGCCTCCACTACGTCATTTTCTAGGCTATTCCACTGCCTTACAACTCTATGACTGAAGAAATACTTCCTACTATCTCTCTGACTCATTTGTGTCTTCAACTTCCAATTGTGGCCTCTTGTTTCTGTGTCCCCTCCCTGGAACATCCTGTCCTTGTCCACCTTGTCTATTCCACGCAGTATTTTATATGTCGTTATCATGTCTCCCCTGACCCTCCTGTCCTCCAGTGTGGTCAGGCCGATTTCCCTTAATCTTTCTTCATAGGACATTCCCCTTAGCTCTGGAACTAACCTTGTTGCAAACCTTTGTACTTTCTCTAGTTTCTTGACGTGCTTTATCAAGTGCGGGTTCCAAACAGGTGCTGCATACTCCAGTATGGGCCTGACATACACGGTGTACAGTGTCTTGAATGATTCCTTGCTAAGGTATCGGAATGCTGTTCTCAGGTTTGCCAGGCGCCCATATGCTGCAGCAGTTATCTGATTGATGTGTGCTTCCGGAGACATGCTCGGTGTTATACTCACCCCAAGATCTTTCTCCTTGAGTGAGGTTTGCAGTCTTTGTCCACCTAGCCTATACTCTGTCTGCGGTCTTCTGTGCCCTTCCCCTATCTTCATGACTTTGCATTTGGCAGGATTAAATTCGAGAAGCCATTTGCTGGACCAGGTGTCCAGTCTGTCCAGGTCTCTTTGAAGTCCTGCCTGGTCCTCATCAGATTTAATTCTCCTCATTAACTTCACATCATCTGCAAACAGGGACACTTCTGAGTCTAACCCTTCCGTCATGTCGTTCACATATACCAAAAATAGCACTGGTCCTAAGACCGACCCCTGTGGGACCCCGCTCGTCACAGGTGCCCACTGTGATACGTCATTACGTACCATGACTCGTTGTTGCCTCCCTGTCAGGTATTCTCTGATCCATTGCAGTGCCCTTCCTGTTATATGCGCCTGATGCTCTAGCTTCTGCACTAATCTCTTGTGAGGAACTGTGTCAAAGGCCTTCTTGCAGTCCAAGAAGATGCAATCAACCCACCCCTCTCTCTCTTGTCTTACTTCTGTTATTTTATCATAAAACTCCAGAAGGTTTGTGACACAGGATTTGCCTTCCGTGAATCCGTGCTGGTTGGCATTTATACTCCTGTTCCGTTCCAGGTGCTCCACCACTCTCCTCCTGATAATCTTCTCCATAATTTTGCATACTATACACGTCAATGACACAGGTCTATAGTTTAGTGCCTCTTTTCTGTCTCCTTTTTTGAAAATGGGAACTACATTTGCTGTCTTCCATACCTCAGGTAGTTGCCCAGTTTCCAGGGATGTGTTGAAGATTGTGGTAAGTGGTACACACAACATATCTGCTCCCTCTCTAAGGACCCATGGAGAGAGTATGTGTGTGTGTGTGTGTGTGTGTGTGTGTGTGTGTGTGTGTGTGTGTGTGTGTATGTGTGTATACTCACCTATTTGTACTCACCTATTTGTGGCTGCAGGGATCGAGTCGTAGCTCCTGACCCCACCTCTTCGCTGGTCGCTGTGTGTTTGTCGGGCGCATGAAAGCGGGCGTGTAGAGTACGTATATACAGTATAAAAAGAAATAAATGTTGGTACGAGTTTAACAAGGAAAGTCACACTTCCACGCATTGTTTTCTCCCGTCCCTCACACTATATTCACCCGTCCCTCACACTATATTCCCCCGTCCCTCACACTATATTCCCCCGTCCCTCGCACTATATTCCCCCGTCCCTCGCACTATATTCCCCCGTCCCTCACACTATATTCCCCCGTCCCTCACACTATATTCCCCCGTCCCTCGCACTATATTCCCCCGTCCCTCACACTATATTCCCCGTCCCTCACACTATATTCCTCCTACCAGTAAAATTTATTCTTCCCTTCGACAACATGTATACCTACGTCCCACACCGTAAATTCCTCTTCCACTCAGTATATTCTTATATGATACTCAGTATATTCTTCTGTGTCACATAGTATATAAAGTACTAATTGTTTATGTTTCTAAATATAAACAATACTTGTTGACAATGAGTTACTTCTGAAAATAAGTTTTCATTATTATTATTAATAGTTTAATTTATAATAATAATCTAACAGTAATAATAACAAAATAGTGTTGTAAATCACGTACAATAATGTATGAAAAACGAAGGTAAAATAGTGGAAATAGAAATATCAGCAGAAGTGAAGGTATTTACTGGAAGCTAATCCTTCAGGTGAGGGATCGGATGCTTTCATGTTAGCGATACATTTGATCAAAGGAATTGGAGTATTCTCCCCTTCCTCGGATCAAACCTGAGTGTCACCCATTCCCCAGGTGATGTATGACCCCTTTAATAATAATAATAATAATAATAATAATAATAATAATAATAATAATAATAATAATAATAATAATATAGAATGATTCTTTGTTAAGCAACTGATTTGTTTTTCGCACTTAAGACAATCATGTGCCCAGCCTCACTCACAAAAACAAGAATTTCATAATCAAGTTTATTTTTCCAAAACGAGGTTAGAGGGATGCCATTAGGTGACTGAACTCTATGCTACGGGATTTTTTCCATAACACAGAGGAGAACGGAAAAAATGCTTCATTGCTAAGCAATAACCACTCTTAATACCTCCAGTATAAAGGTTTGATTCCTCTGTGCTGCACGCCAGAGATCTTTGTATCAGGTTAGACTTTGCATTAGTATGAGAGGAGGGGAGAAGTAGCAATCAGCTGAGTGGTTCACTTTTCGTCGCTTTATAGGGTTGTTTGCTGTCATCCGATGGTCCCCATGATTTCAGCTTCCCACTACCGTCTCTAGAACCCAAGATAATGGTAGAGGAATCACGTATGGATGGGTCTGTGGCCACTCGTTATGCAGAGGTGCTGGAAGGCGCTGTTGGGGTACTGGAAGATGCTACTTAGATGCTGGAAACTTCTCCTGGAGCGATGGAAGACGCTGCTGGGGTACTGGAAGATGCTGCTTGGATGCTGGAAGCTTCTCTTGGAGCAGTGGAAGGCGGTGCTGGGGTACTGGAAGATGCTGCTTGAATGCTGGAAGCTACTCTTGGAGCAGTGGAAGGCGGTGCTGGGGTACTGGAAGATGCTGCTTGGATGCTGGAAGCTTCTACTGGAGCGGTGGAAGGCGCTGCTGGGGTACTGGAAGATGCTGCTTGGATGCTGGAAGCTTCTCCTGGAGCGGTGGAAGGCGGTGCTGGGGCACTGGAAGATGCTGCTTGGATGCTGGAAGCTTCTCCTGGAGCGGTGGAAGGCGGTGCTGGGGTACTGGAAGATGCTGCTTGGATGCTGGAAGCTTCTCCTGGAGCGGTGGATGGCGCTGCTTGGGTACTGGAAGATGCTGCTTGGATGCTGGAAGCTTCTCCTGGAGCGGTGGAAGGCGCTGCTGGGGTACTGGAAGATGCTGCTTGGATGCTGGAAGCTTCTCCTGGAGCGGTGGAAGGCGCTGCTGGGGTACTGGAAGATGCTGCTTGGATGCTGGAAGCTTCTCCTGGAGAGGTGGAAGGCGGTGCTGGGGTACTGGAAGATGCTGCTTGGATGCTGGAAGACTGTTTGAGTTTACCTGTAGACAGTTTCGGGGGATCACTGCCCTAGCTGCCCAATCCCAATATTCTTCTGTGACACTCAATATATTCGAGTGTGCCAGTCAGTATATTCAGTGCCACTCAGTATATTCTGTGTCACTCAGTATATTCTTCTGAGCCACTCAGTATATTCTTCTATGTCTGATAAATCAGGTTGGTACTGGCCGCATGCAGTCCAACGTAGGCTCCACAACCTGATTGATCAGAAAGTGACTTGAGGAACTCATCACGTTCTGTCTTGAAGACAGTGTTTGTTGGAAACTCCCTTTACGTATGAAGGAAGGGCACTGAAGAGTCTTGGTCTCTTTACACCTATTAAATTGTCTCTTAGTGTATTTACTGCGTCCCTGTTTTTCATTCTGGGTATTTTGCAGCATCCACTGAGTCACTTGTTCTCATAGAGAGTGAGTTCGGTGTTGTGATTTGAGATCAATCTCTCCAAAAATTTCCAGGTGTAAATTATAGTGTATCTGTCTCGCTTATGTTTCAGCGAGGGACTTCAGGCATATTATCTATAATTTAGGTATTTAACTGAGCCTATACGGGCCATGAATGTGTTCTGTACATTCTCCCTACTGCGATTTCACCTGTCTTAAAAGAAGGGACTGTTAGCGCACAACAGTATGCCAGCCTGGATAGAAGAGAAGACTTGAAGGGTATCTTCGTTGATTTGAACGCTCTATTTTTTTCAGACTCTTATTTTTCCTTGCGGTTGTGATAGTAACACTGTTTTAATCGTTGAATGTAAGATCTGTGCTGAGGTTCTGAAAAAATCTGCTGGGAGACACTGCTGGGGTGTTGAGAAACTACTGGGGTGCTGGAAGGCGCTGCAGAGAGTGCCGAAGGATGCTTCTGTTGCAGGAAGGTTGCGTACTCTCACACTAGACCAGTTACTGGATATCTTCTCCCCCCCCCCCGCCATCTCCACCTCCACACCGATCTAGTCTCTGGAAATTTTGTCATTGTTTCGATGATTGGTGGAGCTTGTGGAAGTATGACAGAGAACTGGAATTTGGAAACATAGCCTCTGCAAGATCTGTGACACACACACACACACACACACACTTGCAACCACATGTATGTGAGCGCGCGCGCGCACACACACACACACACACACACACACACACACACACACACACACACACACACACATACACACATATTATACAAAAGATATGCCATCAAAGGCTCTTCACCAGATATTATTCGCGTCACATGCAGATGAATATCAACACCTCAAAGGAGGCCAAATCTGGAGGGTAATGTGACGAGCTTTGTGGAAATAGGAAGTGCAGCAGCGTTCTGATGCGGCTCTCAGCTTCCCATGTCAATGACCGCCAGCAAAATGCTCCAGATTCCTGTACTGTGAATAACATTTACAGGTACAAAAACGCTGGTTTGATATGCTTTTTTTGCACGCTAATATATTTATGTATATTATACAATTCATTTTCCCAGCAACAATAGAAAAGTTGAGTATTATGGATTATGCAAAAATATATCGTTAGAGCTTTGTTATTATTATTATTATTATTATTATTATTATTATTATTATTATTATTATTATTATTATTATTATTATTATTATTATTATTATACACGTGGAGAAACGTTAGGCCTGTAAATAGCGTACAGCTCCTAGGAAATTTGATCCATGGAAAGGGAGGAGAGGTTTGCAGCTCCTATACCTTAAATTAAGAGCCAACCATCAGTATCAAGGCCCTCTCACCTTGAAAGGGAGCTTTACCGGCAGTTACTGAGCCTTGATATATTATATATAACCCGGATGAAGGTCGACAGCGATTATATGCAGTTTTGTTTTTTAGGTGAAACTCTACGTAGAAGTTCCCGAGAAAATACTCTAAAAATGGTAAATAAAATCGACATATTTTCTTTTAAATCAGTATAGTATAGCAGTGTGTTAGTTTCGTTAAGTTATATAGGAGTAATGTTACAGGACGTTATACATAGGGAAGGTGAGTGGTGAAATGAAAATGTAGTTGCCATCTGTGGCAGCGATGCGCATTGGTGTAAGTGTAACATGCTGATGAGTTTGGCAATTGGCTTGGCAGTACTAAATCTTCCTTGATTCTGCTCTGTTGGTGGTGTGTATGATTGCTGCTGTCAAACAACTCTGTCCAGTTGAACCTTCTTCCCTTATAGTGAAGTCTTAGCATGGCCAGACTTTGAAGTGAGTGTCTTCTTAGTGCGTAACAAAGGCACTGCTTTGAGTACTGTGAGTTTTATACATATTCGAGTAATGTGTTGTGTCACTGATGTAGATTCTGTCACATTTTACACAGGAGAGCTTGTACACGTAATCTAACGTGCGAGAAGTTGCCGCAGTGATGCCACAGTGTTGCCAGATGTTGCCACATTGTCGTCAGATGCTGCCACAGTGTTACCAGATGCTGCCACAGTGTTACCAGATGCTGCCACAGTGTTGCATGCTTCCAAGTGGTTAACTTGAGCGTGTAACCTAGAAGACATTCCCTTAAGTGCTGGCGAAGGTCGACATGACCATATAGTGGCAGTTTTACCACCACCATCCACGCTATGAACCCTTCCTTCTTTCCCCCCCCCCTAATCTCTCACACTCTCTCTATCTCTCTCTCTCTCTCTCTCTGCTGCTCCTGTTATTAAGGTTACTGTTACTCCTGTTGCTTCTGCTCCAGCTGCTACCGTTCCTGCCATCACTGTTCCTGCTATTGGTGTTACTGTTTCTCATGTTGCTGATACCCCTGCTGTTCTGGTTTTGCTGCTTCTGATGCTTTTATTGATTCGTTTTCTGTTTTTTATCTTTTTGCAGCTTCTGTATTTGTTGCTTCTGCTGTTTTTGTTGTTGTGGATTCTGCAGTCGTTGTTACTGCTTTTTTTTGTTCTTACTGTTTATTCTGCTTATTTTAATTTGGTTTATTTTTACTGTTGCTGTGGCAGCTGCTGCTGTTGATGGTACTGGTAATCTGCTGTTACTTTCGTTGTTGCTGCTGTTACTACAGACATGCTGCTTATACAGGTGTCACTAAAGCAGCTGTGGCTTCTGCTGATGCTGTTATTACTACCTTGTTGACGCTGCTGTTTTTTGATTTCGTTGATATTCTGTTTCTGTTACTTCAGCTGTTGCCGCTGTATCTACACTTGCTACTCATCTTTCTTCTCTCTCTCCTTCATTGCTTCCTTTGTTTTCTCTGTTTTTCTTCTCTCTCTTTTCTTCCCCTCTTCGTCCCCCCATTCCTTATAATATTTCCTCTTCTTCTCCATCGCCGTCTTCTCCTCCTTTCTCTTCTTCCAGCTTCTCTTCATAATGCCGTGTACAGGTCTTCCAGGACTGGAAACCAACCTACCTGCCGCCTTTCTCCTGGACTGAATGATCTACTTTATCTAAATTATACCGCAGACAATGAAGCCTTCGACCTACTTCAGCCATAAATCTCATCGCCTCCACCTTCCACCCCAACAATTCCCCGTCATCGGTGTTGAGGTTATATTGCGTGTCGACCCGGAGTTTCTCTCTCCCTGGCCCAGGCTTGATCGCCAATAAAGAGGCAGGAGGTCTGACTTCACCCGAAATTTTTAAGAAAACCTCAGGTTCCCAGGTCGTGTCTGGCTCTTGAGAGCTCACAACCCATTTCCAGACATTTGGAGGGGCATTCTCAAGCGTCAGATTGGTAAACACATCTTCACTGTGCAGTCAGTTGGCAATAAAGCCATTCCCCAGATTGTTATTACTCGCGCACTGTGTAATTCCTGCCTCCAGCCGCCGCGTAAACCCAAACTTAATTGGTGAGGAGCTTCTGCGACAATACATCAATGTAAATTATATAATCCCATGCACAATATTTTTTTTTAACATTTAAAACAAGCTATTAAACAAATTTACATTTAAAGAACTGTTGTAAAAGAGATAACTTACAGCATAAAAACTGTGACAATATTTTTAAAACTCCGCACATATCACAGTGTTTAAAAAGTATCTCGAGGTAACAATGAAGGTTTTTTCGAGTGACCTGAACCTTACTTTGACATCTGACATTTTATTCTTGCTGTACTTAAATTTTATCAGTGCTTTATTTATGGATAAAATATCTCGATTCTTTAAAGGGTTGTGGACGTTCATGAAGAGGCACAGCCAGACAAATAAATTCACACAAAACAAATAAATATACATGCATAAACACCTTCAGAGAGCTACACGTAAAAATAAACATAAAATTCAACACCAATCAGATATACACATTAACACACGAAAATTGAAAAGGGGCGAAGATTAATTACATACACCGAGTGGTGTATGTCGCTCAGTGTATAGTATATTCCTATTTAGGAAATAAAGTATCCTTGATTGGTGACTATCAGGTTATTTGCAGTTCTTTATGACTTTTATGTAGTCGATAGGGCTTAAACCTCGTTTACCAAAGATTAAATAACAAGAGGAAACATAGGCACTACACCCATTATAAACGTAAAGGCGTTTTATAAGAGTTAAAACGCTGAAGGTGGAGCACAGTGAGCACAGTTCTTTTCCAGTGTCGACAGCGAAGCGAGATATACATGGTATTTGTAGGAAATTTTAGTAAAAGTCATTTTAATAAGTGAGAAGGTGACAAGTGAGAAGGTGACAAGTGAGAAGGTGACAAGTGAGAAGGTGACAAGTGAGAGGGTGACAAGTGAGAGGGTGACAAGTGAGAAGGTGACAAGTGAGAAGGTAACAAGTGAGACAGTGACAAGTGAGACAGTGACAAGTGAGACAGTGACAAGTGAGACAGTGACAAGTGAGACAGTGACAAGTGAGACAGTGACAAGTGAGACGGTCACAACTGACGGAGTCACAAGTGAAAGGGTCACAACTAAGAGGGGCAACCACTCTAAAAACAAAAACAAAGTGAGCATACCCCGGTTACACAAAAACCTGAGGCATACACTACCCTTCTGAGTCATACACAACCCTTTCTTCTGAGGCATACACTACCCTTTCTTCTGAGGCATACACTACCCTTTCCTCTGAGGCATACACAACCCTTTCTTCTGAGGCATACACAACCCTTTCTTCTGAGGCATACACAACCCTTTCTTCTGAGGCATACACAACCCTTTCTTCTGAGGCATACACAACCCTTTCTTCTGAGGCATACACAACCCTTTCCTCTGAGGCATACACAACCCTTTCTTCTGAGGCATATATAATACTTTCCTTTCTTCTGAGGCATACACAACCCATTCTTCTGAGACATACACAACCCTTCCTTCTGAGGCATACACAACCCTTACTTCTGAGGCATACACAACCCTTTCTTCTGAGGCATACACAACCCATTCTTCTGAGACATATATAATACTTTCCTTTCTTCTGAGGCATACACAACCCTTTCTTCTGAGACATATATAATACTTTCCTTTCTTCTGAGGCATACACAACCCTTTCTTCTGAGGCATACACAACCCTTTCTTCTGAAGCATACACAACCCTTTCTTCTGAGGCATACACAACCCTTTCTTCTGAGGCATACACAACCCATTCTTCTGAGGCATATATAATACTTTCTCTTCTTCTGAGGCATACACAACCCTTCTGAGGCATACACAACCCTTCTGAGGCATACACAACCCTTCCTCCTGAGGCATATATAATACTTTCCTTTCTCTGAACCATCACAGTTTTTTCCCTCACTTGAATCATATGCAAATCTTTCTTCAGAGGCAGACACAAGCCTACCTTCTGAGGAATACACAAATCTTCCGAAGCTACACAAACCTTTCTTCTCAATCAGACGCAAATTATTCACCCGAAACTTACACAAACCTTCCCTCTTAAGTTTACACAGAGTAAAATAATTTAAATGCGTATATTTATCAATTGTTCAGGGACCCTGAAGGAGGAATGCTGTAGCTCGGAGATTTGAGCTTCAGACTTGATGAACTCGACCTCACATCACTGCCGTAGACAATAATCAAGTGAGATATCATCACGAGTTCTCAGGGGTATCAACGAAGATTAAAGTTTAATATGGAATAGACAACAAGAAAGAAACAATTACAAGTTAGATATCCAAAAGGAGCCAAAGGAGAATACGAAAGCAGTAAAGGAGATAGTATAAGGGGAGTTCATACGTGGATTCTAAAGATATTATGGAAGAACTTCAGAGGTTAAGGTGAACTAAACAGTTAAGTGAAGGTTAAGAGATGGGACAGCAGTTAGAGGTCAACACGGACAGATAAGCACAACTACCACTGTGGAAAAAAATAGTGAACTTCCAAGCGCTTGGAAGTTGACTATTTTTCACAGTGGTTGTTCTGCATATTGTGACGTCACCTGTTTACTGTGATCTTATTGCACGATCAAATATGAATAGGTGAGTAAACAATGACACGCGCTCACGGACGCAAAACTTTACAGCTTACTCATCCGTTACCCACTGATTACAATATAGGCATTACATAGCTTGTAGAAAAAAAGAACTTTGACCTTTCATAATATACTGTTATGCCGAGGATAATTTACCCGTTAATGGCAAGATATATTAAAAAGTTAATGCGCTAATCCCTACAGGAAAAAAATCGGAATAAAATATATGCATAGCATATGAGAGATTCGTGAACTACAGCGCCAGCATCAGACCTGGCGTTTCAGGCTGGTGTTGGTGAAACTGTGGACCTGAGATGGAGTACAGCAGTTATACCTTCACCGCGAGGAGATAGAAAATGATGGAAGGAAAGAGTGATTTAATTTGGGAGATTCTGTCTAATCTCGGGGTTGGGCAGATAAGTAGCGTATGTATGTATGTATGTATGTATGTATATATATATATATATATATATATATATATATATATATATATATATATATATATATATATATATATATATATATATACATATATATATATATATATATATATATATATATATATATATATATATGATGAACAAGGAGGCTTTAGGAAAGGTAGGGGGTGTGTGGACCAGGTGTTTACAGTGAAACATATAAGTGAACAGTATTTGGATAAGGCTAAAGAGGTCTTTGTGGCATTTATGGATTTGGAAAAGGCGTATGACAGGGTGGATAGGGGGGCAATGTGGCAGATGTTGCAAGTGTATGGTGTAGGAGGTAGGTTACTGAAAGCAGTGAAGAGTTTTTACGAGGATAGTGAGGCTCAAGTTAGAGTATGTAGGAAAGAGGGAAATTTTTTCCCAGTAAAAGTAGGCCTTAGACAAGGATGTGTGATGTCACCGTGGTTGTTTAATATATTTATAGATGGGGTTGTAAGAGAAGTAAATGCGAGGGTCTTGGCAAGAGGTGTGGAGTTAAAAGATAAAGAATCACACACAAAGTGGGAGTTGTCACAGCTGCTCTTTGCTGATGACACTGTGCTTTTGGGAGATTCTGAAGAGAAGCTGCAGAGATTGGTGGATGAATTTGGTAGGGTGTGCAAAAGAAGAAAATTAAAGGTGAATACAGGAAAGAGTAAGGTTATGAGGATAACAAAAAGATTAGGTGATGAAAGATTGAATATCAGATTGGAGGGAGAGAGTATGGAGGAGGTGAACGTATTCAGATATTTGGGAGTGGACGTGTCAGCGGATGGGTCTATGAAAGATGAGGTGAATCATAGAATTGATGAGGGAAAAAGAGTGAGTGGTGCACTTAGGAGTCTGTGGAGACAAAGAACTTTGTCCTTGGAGGCAAAGAGGGGAATGTATGAGAGTATAGTTTTACCAACGCTCTTATATGGGTGTGAAGCGTGGGTGATGAATGTTGCAGCGAGGAGAAGGCTGGAGGCAGTGGAGATGTCATGTCTGAGGGCAATGTGTGGTGTGAATATAATGCAGAGAATTCGTAGTTTGGAAGTTAGGAGGAGGTGCGGGATTACCAAAACTGTTGTCCAGAGGGCTGAGGAAGGGTTGTTGAGGTGGTTCGGACATGTAGAGAGAATGGAGCGAAACAGAATGACTTCAAGAGTGTATCAGTCTGTAGTGGAAGGAAGGCGGGGTAGGGGTCGGCCTAGGAAGGGTTGGAGGGAGGGGGTAAAGGAGGTTTTGTGTGCGAGGGGCTTGGACTTCCAGCAGGCATGCGTGAGCGTGTTTGATAGGAGTGAATGGAGACAAATGGTTTTTAATACTTGACGTGCTGTTGGAGTGTGAGCAAAGTAACATTTATGAAGGGATTCAGGGAAACCGGCAGGCCGGACTTGAGTCCTGGAGATGGGAAGTACAGTGCCTGCACTCTGAAGGAGGGGTGTTAATGTTGCAGTTTAAAAACTGTAGTGTAAAGCACCCTTCTGGCAAGACAGTGATGGAGTGAATGATGGTGAAAGTTTTTCTTTTTCGGGCCACCCTGCCTTGGTGGGAATCGGCCAGTGTGATAATAAAAAAAAAAATAATATATATATATATATATATATATATATAAATATATATATATATATAAATATATATATATATATGTATGTATGTATGTATATATATATATATATATATATATATATATATATATATATATATATATATATATATATATATATATATATATATATATATATATATATATATATATATATATATATATGGGAAGTACAATGCCTGCACTTTAAAGGAGGGGTTTGGGATATTGGCAGTTTGGAGGGATATGTTGTGTATCTCTATACGTATATGCTTCTAAACTGTTATATTCTGAGCACCTCTGCAAAAGCAGTGATAATGTGTGAGTGTGGTGAAAGTGTTGAATGATGATGAAAGTATTTTCTTTTTGGGGATTTTCTTTCTTTTTTGGGTCACCCTGCCTCGGTGGGAGACGACCGACTTGTTGAAAAAAAAAAAAAAAAAAATATATATATATATATATATATATATATATATATATATATATATATATATATATATATATATATATATATATATATATATATATGCAATAAGATCACAGTGAGCAGGTGATTTCAAAATATGCAAAACAACCACTCTGAAAGAATAGAGAAATTCCAAGCGCTTTCGTGACTACTCACATTATCAAGGAACTATAGTTCCTTGATAATGTGAGTAGTCACGAAAGCGCTTGGAATTTCTCTATTCTTTCACAGTGGTTGTTTTGCATATATATATATATATATATATATATATATATATATATATATATATATATATATATATATATATATATATATATATATATATATATATATAGGGAATGTGCGCTCAATCCCACATCTGGCAACATCCGTGCACACAATGGATGTCTAGGCTCCAGGAGAGCTCCAAATGAAAACAACCAACAGCCTCCCCCAGCAGACAGGGCTGACAGTTACCGTGACTTCAACTCTACAGAGGACCTCAAATCTGCAATCAAATTAACATCCACCAGGACTCTGACACACATCCCCAAAGCAGCTCGCCCTTAAGCTGCTAGCAAATTCACTGACCTTCTGAAGAAAGTCAACGATGCTTCTTCAAACAACAGATCCTGGCACAACTTGCTGCTTTTTGGCAATGCCTGTTTGGCTGTCCCACCAAGGAGGGACAAGTCACCAGCAACACATGTTATTAGGGCAATAAATGCATTCCCGAGGGATGACAACCTCGTCCGTCTCCCCCCTAGGGCGACAAACACCCGCCGGGCAAATGCCAACAACAGGACACCCGACGCCTCAAAAATCAGAGCCCAAATTAGCAAAAAAATAGAAGAGGGTAATACTATTGGAGCTCTGAGACTTATAACCAGTGAGGATACCATCACTCCCAAGGACGTCAGCACGGCGCAAGCTCTGAAGGACAAACATCCACCCAGGGCTCCCAGTATCAACATTGACCTCCCTGACATTGCAGCAGGAGAAGAACATCTAACCTTACAGGATGGTGATGTGTATAAAGCTGCTATGGCATTTCCACAGGGCTCAGCAGGAGGTTTCACCGGTTTAAGGCCTCAACACATAAAACAAATACTCAATCCAGCACTTGGTGAGGTTTCAGATAGGCTGCTGTCTGAACTCACCAAATTTTCCAACGTGTGCCTGGCTGGCAGTGTCCTAGAGGCCATCAGACCCCTTTTCTTTGGTGCCTCATTGTGTGCCCTCCGGAAAAATGATGGCGGAATCAAGTCCATTGCAGTGGGCAACACCCTTCGGCGCCTAGTCGCCAAGGCTGCAGTAAGAAGGGTGAGTCAAGAGGCTGCTGCAATGCTGAAACCAACTCAGCTCTGTTTCGGCTTTCAACAGGACTGTGAAACAGCTGCCCACGCAGCACGAGTATATATCAAAAACATGTCCGATGAAAAAGCCTTGGCCAAATTGGACTTTGCCAATGCTTTCAACTCAGTCAGAAGGGATGCTGCTCTTCAAGCAGTTTATAGAAACTTCCCTTCCCTTTATCCCTTCATAGAATCGTGTTATAGTGTGTCTTCCAAACTATTGTTTGGGGACCATGAAATTGACTCATGTGAGGGCGTGAAACAGGGGGACCCTCTCGCCCCCTTTCTATTTTGTTTGGTCATCAAGGAAGTCACGGAAGCACTCTCCAGCGAGCTCAATATCGGGTTTCTGGATGATGGTACCCTAGCTGGCACAACAGAATCTCTCCTAGAGGACATCAGTAAAATTAAAGACATGGGAGAAAACCTGGACCTTTCTTTAAACCCCACCAAATGTGAAACAGTTTCTACCAATCAACAAATGATCCAGAATATTAGTGCCATTTTATCAGGAGCACGAGCCATTGATCCAGCCAATAGCACTTTCCTTGGTGCTCCTCTTGGGTCCAATGCCATCGATCTGATCCTAGAAAAAAAAGTCTCAGACCTTCGGACGATGGAAGGCAAGATGAAAAACATTGACACACACGATGCCTTCTACCTACTCACCAGGTGCCTGTCAATCACAAAACTTACCTACTTTCTGAGATGCTCCCCAGCCTTCAGCAGTCCAAAACTCAAGGAATATGACTCTCTCCTGAAGACCATGCTAGAGAGTGTATTGAATCTTTCCCTTGATGATGGACAGTGGTTGCAAGCCTCACTTCCGATCAGGCTTGGAGGGCTAGGAGTACACAGATCCTCCCAGATTGCTCTACCAGCTTTCCTATCCTTTTCCATAGCATCAAACGAGTTGATAAGACAAATTCTCCTGATACCCTCAGTGACTCAGCAGGAACAGAAGACCCTAGCTATGCCAGTGCAATCGCCGAATGGGAGACTCTTGCTGCTCCAGCACCAAACCCTAGTGCAGCACTGGCTCACAGTCAAGCTGGGATGCCCCGATTGCTGAAAAGGTGCTTGCCAACATGCTCAGGGCTGCAACATCAGATAGGGAGATTGCCCGTCTCCAGGCTGTGAGCGCACCTCACTCCGGGGACTTCCTCCAAACAGTTCCCATATCGGCAATGGGAACGCGACTCGACCCTAAGACCCTCCGTATTGCAGTGGCTCTGCGCCTTGCTGCCCCAATTCACACATAATGTACGTGTATTTGCGGCGAAGTGCAAGCAGCAAGACACAATGAGGTCAACGACATCATTAAGAGAACCCTTGCTACAGCTGGATGCCCTGCCGAGAGGAAGCCCCGATCACTAGCAGCCAACAATACCCACAACCCAGCAAACCACCCCGACGGGATCACCATCTATCCTTGAAAGAATGGCAAGCTCTTAACATGGGACTATACCTGTGTGTCCACACTGGCTGACACCTACATTCATCACATTGTGGGGCGACAGGGAGGAGCTGCTGACCACAGGGAGGAGTACAAGATCAGCAAGTACAGGGGCATTAGCCAACAGTATCAATTTGTCCCAGTGGGATCAGAGACCTTGGGATCATGGGGAAAAAATGCCACACGTTTCCTTAAAGAATTGGGTTCCAGACTCATCGACACCACCAGGGACCCAAGGGCAGCCACTTTCATGTTCCAGCTACTCAGCGCAGCCATTCAGAGGGGAAATGCTTGCTGCATACTTGGCTCGCGTCCAGCCTCGGAGGAGCTGGAGGAAATTCATGATCTTTGATACATTGTGCCATTGTATTCATGTTTATGTTTTTTTTCTGTAAATGTATTCTGTTTATTAATAAATGTTCACAGAGAATATAAAATATATAGGGGGTGGAAGGAGAAGAAAATATTCAAACAGCTCCGGGGAGAACCTTGAGTTTTCCCTGAGGTACGTTTATTGTCTTCTCTGAGGAGGAGGGTCCCCATTCTAGCTATAGAGGTGGTACTTCCCTATATATATATATATATATATATATATATATATATATATATATATATATATATATATATATATATATATATATATATATATATATATATATATATATATATATATATATATATATATATATATATATATATATATATATATTACTTTTTCCTTACTCTTATATGGCGTAAGAACTCAAATGGCGAACTTTTTTATCCAAAGAAACTGGAACACTGAGAAACTATCATGGTATGTAATAATAATGATATTATTATTATTATTATTATTATTATTATTATTATTATTATTATTATTATTATTATTATTATTATTATTATTATTATTATTATTATTATTATTATTTTAGTCCACGAGTCTTAATTTTCCAGCCATGATCACTCTGAGTCCTATCCTAGCCTACATGACCTTCGTCTGTCCTAGGCAGGTCTAGCTGACCTTCCTGTGACCTAGCCTGGTCTAGCAGGCATTACTGCGACCTAGCCTGGTCTAGCTGACCTTCCTGTGACCTAGCCTGGTCTAGCAGGCATTACTGCAACCTAGCCTGGTCTAGCTGACCTTCCTGTGACCTAGCCTGGTCAAACTGACATTCCTGTGACCTAGCCTGGTCTAGCTGACATTCCTGTGACCTAGCCTGGTCTAGCTGACCTTCCTGTGACCTAGCCTGGTCTAGCTGACCTTCCTGTGACCTAGCCTGATCTAGCTGGCGTTCCTGTGACCTAGCCTGGTCTAGCTGACATTCCTGTGACCTAGCCTGGTCTAGCTGGCGTTCCTGTGACCTAGTCTGGTCTAGCTGACATTCCTGTGACCTAGCCTGGTCTAGCTGACATTCATGTGACCTAGCCTGGTCTAGCTGACCTTCCTGTGACCTAGCCTGGTCTAGCTGACCTTCCCGTGACCTAGCCTGGTCTAGCTGACATTCCTGTGACCTAGCGTGGCTTAGCTGACCTTCCTGTGTCCTAGCCTGGTCTAGCTGACATTCCTGTGACCTAGCCTGGCCTAGCTGACCTTCCTGTGTCCTAGCCTGGTCTAGCTGACATTCCTGTGACCTAGCCTGGTCTAGCTGACATTTCTGTGACCTAGCCTGGTCTAGCTGACCTTACCGTGACCTAGCCTGGTCTAGCTGATATTCCTTTGACCTAGTCTAGTCTAGCTGACCTTCCCGTGACCTAGCCTAGTCTAATTGACCTTCCTGTGACCTAGCCTGGTCTAATTGACCTTCCCGTGACATAGCCTAGTCTAATTGACCTTCCTGTGACCTAGCCTGGTCTAGCTGACCTTCCTATGACCTAGCGTGGTCTAGCTGACCTTTCTGTGACCTAGCCTAGTCTAATTGACCTTCCTGCGACCTAGACTGATCTAGCTGACCTTCCCGTGACCTAGCCTGGTCTAGCTGACCTTCCTGTGACCTAGCCTGGTCTAACTGACATTCCTGTGACCTAGCCTGGTCTAGCTGACATTCCTGTGACCTAGCCTGGTCTAGCTGACCTTCCTGTGACCTAGCCTGGTCTAGCTGACCTTCCTGTGACCTAGCTTGATCTAGCTGGCGTTCCTGTGACCTAGCCTGGTCTAGCTGACATTCCTGTGACCTAGCCTGGTCTAGCTGGCGTTCCTGTGACCTAGCCTGGTCTAGCTGACATTCCTGTGACCTAGCCTGGTCTAGCTGACATTCATGTGACCTAGCCTGGTCTAGCTGACCTTCCTGTGACCTAGCCTGGTCTAGCTGACATTCCTGTGACCTAGCCTGGTCTAGCTGACATTCCTGTGACCTAGCCTGGTCTAGCTGACCTTCCCGTGACCTAGCCTGGTCTAGCTGACATTCCTGTGACCTAGCCTGGTCTAGCTGACCTTGTTGTGTCCTAGCCTGGTCTAGCTGACATTCCTGTGACCTAGCCTGGTCTAGCTGACATTTCTGTGACCTAGCCTGGTCTAGCTGACCTTACCGTGACCTAGCCTTGTCTAGCTGATATTCCTGTGACCTAGTCTAGTCTAGCTGACCTTCCCGTGACCTAGCCTAGTCTAATTGACCTTCCTGTGACCTAGCCTGGTCTAATTGACCTTCCCGTGACATAGCCTAGTCTAATTGACCTTCCTGTGACCTAGCCTGGTCTAGCTGACCTTCCTATGACCTAGCGTGGTCTAGCTGACCTTTCTGTGACCTAGCCTAGTCTAATTGACCTTCCTGCGACCTAGACTGATCTAGCTGACCTTCCCGTGACCTACCCTGGTCTAGCTGACCTTCCTGTGACCTAGCCTGGTCTAGCAGGCATTACTGCGACCTAGCCTGGTCTAGCTGACCTTCCTGTGACCTAGCCTCGTCTAGCTGACCTTCCTGTGACCTAGCCTAGTCTAGCTGACATCTAGCTGACCTTCCTGTGACCTAGCCTGGTCTAGCAGTGTCCTAGCCTAGCTGACCTTCCTGTGACCTAGCCTGGTCTAGCTGACACCGTGACCTAGCCTTGTCTAGCTGACCTAGACTGATCTAGCTGACCTTCCCGTGACCTAGCCTGGTCTAGCTGACCTTCCTGTGACCTAGCCTAATCTAATTGACCTTCCTGTGACCTAGACTGATCTAGCTGACCTTCCTGTGACCTAGCCTGGTCTAGCTGACCTTCTCGTGATCTAGCCTGATCTAATTGACCTTCCCGTGACCTAGCCTTGTCTAGCTGACCTTCCTGTGACCTAGCCTAATCTAATTGACCTTCCTGTGACCTAGCCTAATCTAATTGACCTTCCTGTGACCTAGCTTGACTAGCTGGCGTTCCTGTGACCTAGCCTGGTCTAGCCTGACCTAGCCTGGCCGAGCTGACCTCTAGCCTGGTCTAGCTAACATGTGACCTAGCCTGGTCTAATTAACCTTCCCGTGACCTAGCCTGGTCTAGCTCACCTTTCTGTGACCTAGCCTGGTCTAGCTGACCTTTCTGTGATATAGTCTGGTCTACATGGCCAGGCTACACCTCAAACAGAGACATGATGAGTGTGTCTGTCTCCCCACTTGCTGAACCAAGATGGAATATATCTAAACACAAGAAAATATTCATTTAGACTTGGAATAGAACATACTTTATCACACTAATGTTTGCAGTCGTGTCACTACGAATTCGTGAGACACTACTGATTATTTTATTGCTTTATTTCGTCTTTATTTCTTTCATTATCCGGAAAATGCCAGAGGGTAATATTCGTCTTAAGGGTAACCCTGCGCAGCTCTGTTATTTTATTCTCTCGTACTAAATCCGTGTTTTATGTTGTAATACAAACCAGCTATCTCGACCTAAAATACAGTCCCATTATATCTCCCTATAATAAAGTGTAGTTGTTTCACCTTAAAATACAGTCCCATTATCTCTCCGTAAAAAACAGCCCCCATTATTTCAACTTAAAATACAGTCCTAATTTTTTTTACTCTGCAACATGGCCCCATTATTTTATCCTGCAAACATGGCCCCATTATTTTGTTTTCTAACTCATCTTCATTATTTTTTTCTGCAGAAGTCCCATTAGTTTTCCGTACAATGTGATTATTTCTTTTGCCTCAATAACATGTGCATTATTTAACCTGCGTCACCATTATTTTACAATCCGCCAC
>NC_091312.1:19513766-19541266 GCF_038502225.1 Cherax quadricarinatus
ACACTGGTAGTGTTGTATGGCACTCCCACACTGGTAGTGTTGTATGGCATTCCCACACTGGTAGTGTTGTATGGCACTCCCACACTGGTAGTGTTGTATGGCATTCCCACACTGGTAGTGTTGTATGGCATTCCCACACTGGTAGTGTTATGTGGCACTCCCACACTGGTAGTGTTGTATGGCACTCCCACACTGGTAGTGTTGTATGGCATTCCCACACTGGTAGTGTTGAATGGCATTCCCACACTGGTAGTGTTGTATGGCACTCCCACACTGGTAGTGTTGTATGGCACTCCCACACTGGTAGTGTTGTATGGCACTCCCACACTGGTAGTGTTGTATGGCATTCCCACACTGGTAATGTTGTATGGCACTCCCACACTGGAAGTGTTGTATGGCACTCCCACACTGGTAGTGTTGTATGGCACTCCCACACTGGTAGTGTTGTATGGCACTCCCACACTGGTAGTGGTGTATGGCACTCCCACACTGGAAGTGTTGTGTGGCACTCCCACACTGGTAGTGTTGTATGGCACTCTCACACTGGTAGTGTTGTATGGCATTCCCACACTGGTAGTGTTGTACGGCACTCCCACACTGGTAGTGTTGTATGACAATCCCACACTGGTAGTGGTGTATTGCACTTCCACACTGGTAGTGTTGTATGGCACTCCCACACTGGTAGTGTTGTATGGCATTCCCACACTGGTAGTGTTGTATTGCACTCCCACACTGGTAATGTTGTATGGCACTCCCACACTGGTAGTGTTGTATGGCATTCCCACACTGGTAGTGTTGTATGGCACTTCCACACTGGTAGTGTTGTATGGCATTCCCACACTGGTAGTGTTGTATGGCATTCCCACACTGGTAGTGTTATATGGCACTCCCACACTGGTAGTGTTGTATGGCACTCCCACACTGGTAGTGTTGTATGGCATTCCCACACTGGTAGTGTTGAATGGCATTCCCACACTGGTAGTGTTGTATGGCACTCCCACACTGGTAGTGTTGTATGGCACTCCCACACTGGTAGTGTTGTATGGCACTCCCACACTGGTAGTGTTGTATGGCATTCCCACACTGGTAATGTTGTATGGCACTCCCACACTGGAAGTGTTGTATGGCACTCCCACACTGGTAGTGTTGTATGGCATTCCCACACTGGTAGTGTTGTATGGCACTCCCACACTGGTAGTGTTGTATGGCACTCCCACACTGGTAGTGTTGTATGGCACTCCCACACTGGTGGTGTTGTATGGCATTCCCACACTGGTAGTGTTGTATGGCACTCCCACACTGGTAGTGTTGTATGACAATCCCACACTGGTAGTGTTGTATTGCACTTCCACACTGGTAGTGTTGTATGGCACTCCCACACTGGTAGAGTTGTATGGCATTCCCACACTGGTAGTGTTGTATTGCACTCCCACACTGGTAGTGTTGTATGGCATTCCCACACTGGTAGTGTTGTATTGCACTTCCACACTGGTAGTGTTGTATGGCACTCCCACACTGGTAGAGTTGTATGGCATTCCCACACTGGTAGTGTTGTATTGCACTCCCACACTGGTAATGTTGTATGGCATTCCCACACTGGTAGTGTTGTATGGCATTCCCACACTGGTAGTGTTGTATTGCACTCCCACACTGGTAGTGTTGTATGGCACTCCCACACTGGTAGTGTTGTATTGCACTCCCACACTGGTAGTGTTGTATGGCACTCCCACACTGGTAGTGTTGTATGGCATTCCCACACTGGTAGTGTTGTATTGCACTCCCACACTGGTAATGTTGTATGGCATTCCCACACTGGTAGTGTTGTATGGCATTCCCACACTGGTAGTGTTGTATTGCCACACTGGTAGTGTTGTATGGCATTCCCACACTGGTAGTGTTGTATTGCACTCCCACACTGGTAATGTTGTATGGCATTCCCACACTGGTAGTGTTGTATGGCATTCCCACACTGGTAGTGTTGTATTGCACTCCCACACTGGTAGTGTTGTATGGCATTCCCACACTGGTAGTGTTGTATTGCACTCCCACACTGGTATTGTATGGCAATCCCACACTGGTAGAGTTGTATTGCACTCCCACACTGGTAGTGTTGTATGGCATTCCCACACTGGTAGTGTTATATGGCACTCCCACACTGGTAGTGTTGTATGGCACTCCCACACTGGTAGTGTTGTATGGCATTCCCACACTGGTAGTGTTGTATGGCACTCCCACACTGGTAGTGTTGTATGACAATCCCACACTGGTAGTGTTGTATTGCACTTCCACACTGGTAGTGTTGTGTGACACTCCCACACTGGTAGTGTTGTATTGCACTTCCACACTGGTAGTGTTGTATGGCACTCCCACACTGGTAGTGTTGTATGACAATCCCACACTGGTAGTGTTGTATTGCACTTCCACACTGGTAATGTTGTATGGCATTCCCACACTGGTAGTGTTGTATGGCACTCCCACACTGGTAGAGTTGTATGGCATTCCCACACTGGTAGTGTTGTATGGCATTCCCACACTGGTAGTGTTGTATGGCATTCCCACACTGGTAGTGTTGTATGGCACCCCCACACTGGTAGTGTTGTGTGACACTCCCACACTAGTAATGTTGTGTTACAATCCCACACTTGTTCTCTTGTTGGATATCGCTCTTTGCTGTAGTGGTGGTTGATAAATTTGGCGGAACTGATGGTCTTTAGTTTTGGTGGTAGTGGTTGTCACGATGTGTGTAGTAATATTGGCAGTTAAAGCTATAGTGATAAAAGTAGAGATGGTAGATGTGTTGTGGTGATGATAGTTGTCTCATTTTACGTCTTTTGCACAAGTTTTAGTACCTGTTGGAACGAAATCTTTTCACAGGTGTCAGTCCTGTCTTGCCCAAGTAGTACTTAAAAATTTTTTCAGTGAGTTGACAGTTTTGGTTGAATAAAAAAAACGGGAGTCACTAATCAGAAATACTCTACTAGGTCAGTGGAATTATTGGAAATCATAGTTCTTGGAGTCGAGGGTAATTTATTACTCTTGTTCATGGTGGGTGGCGACATTACTGCTATTATATTTCGTGGGTGACTCACTCATAAATGTTTTGCTAGGTTGGTGGCACATTCGAGGCTGTTTTGCTTAGTGGGCGGTAGAATCAATACCGCCCACTACTGTGTGTGAGTGACATATTCCTATTATTCTTGGTGAGTGGCAAATCCTAACTATTGTGCCTGGTCGGACACCTAGCTTAAGCCATTAAACTTAATGTCACAGTCGTAGCTTTTGAGTTTGGTCAGTGCCTCAGGCTAGTCATTATCCTTGAGCCAGGGCCCAGGAAAATCAATTATGCTTGGTTGGTGGTAAACCAGGTAAATCTTTTGTGTTTGTATCATTACACATTTTTTCAACCTTTAACCTTTCCGGTGGCATTGTTTCGACCATTATTCCTGCTCCGTGGGATTCAATGCAAATAAAACCATAACAATCATTCTCCATAAAAGTTCATCCTCCCTTCAGTATGTTAGAGCATTTCATGACGACCTTAAGCAAAAGTCTCACTTTAAAACTATCCAATTTCACAGTTTGGCCCAAATTTCATTATTCGTAAGATCTGTTTACTTAATAATTATCACTGCTGATGAGCCTTTTCAGAACTACTCAGGAGGACCATTATCTGCCGCCGTCAGCGCTGTTCTGCCAGGTGCTGATAAATACGATGCTGACACTAAACTGCCTGATACTGTACTTCCTGATACTGTGCTGCCTGACACTGCAAGACACTACCAAAACAATGTTGCTTGTCAGTGAGACTGTTGTTGTTTACCTTTAACAGTTTAGTTTGACGAATACATGCACATCTACACCAGTGATTCCCAAAGTGGGCGGTACAACCACTTACCCCCCCGGGGGCAGTGGGTAGATCCAGGGGCGGGGAGTGGGCGTTGAGGATAAAGGGGGCGGTGGGAGAGCGTCAGGGTGGCATCAAAACCAAGGGAGCGTTTTAAATGGTTGTCAAAGGGAAAGTTCCTGAATCGTTTCTATTCACTTTTTAAAATAGTTGTTGAATTCTTCCAAGACTCCTCCAGTTCTATGTGATGAACTAAGAAACATCAAGTACAACATTGCTTATTTGTCAGATGTATTCACAAAGTTCAACGAAGTTAATTTCCAGTTGCAAGGAAATGAGGTTAATCTTATCAAAGTCAATTCAGCCCTTTCCACTTTTCTGTCTGGGTTTCATTTATTCAAATGTAACTTAGACGGTCGTGGCCTCTTCCAGTTTCCGATTCTCTCTGAACTGGAAGAAGAGAAGAGCATTCCAGACGATGACCTTCAATACTGTGCACACCTGAATGAGCTACATAAAGACATGTCTGACGCATTACAGGTTTTTTTTTTTTTTTTGCTTAAAATACCAGACTGGGTGATCAATCCAAAGATATCAGCAATGAGGAAACAGGAATGGTGGAGGAAGAATTTATTTCATTCCAAAATAACACTGAGCTGTGGCCAACTTCAAAAAATCATATCAAAATTTTTGGTTACAAAAAAAAAAATTATGACCGCTACCCTGCTCTGTGGAACAAAGTCAAGATGTACTTTATAGTCTACCTTGCATCATATCTAGTAGAGCGAGGCTTCATTAGCCTAGCTTCTTTTCAAGCAAAGAAACAGGCTGAAAATTACTGAACGTGGAGATCCAAGACTTCTTAGTGACTTCAAGACTGGTGTTGAGAAGGTGATGTTCCTGCACCAGGCACATCTATCACTTATATACTATGAGGATAATGTAGTTACAGATGAGATGTAAATTTGCCCTTTCATATCGTTAATTAAATTGGTTTATTATGTTCATTTTTATTTGTGAAATAAATATGCGTGTTTATAGATGTCAGACTAGTTGTTGTTTTGAATTTGCAATAAACCTAATACCAAGACAGAGGTGTGTTGGTATGTGTGTGTGTGTGTGTGTGTGTGTGTGTGTGTGTGTGTGTGTGTGTGTGTGTGTGTGTGTGTGTGTGTGTGTGTGTGTGTGTGAGGCGCTAGGGATGTGACCTAGGAGCCAAGAGAGGTGCTAAGGATGTGGCCTGGGAACCAAGAGAGGCGCGGAGGATGTGACCTGGGAGCCAAGAGAGGTGCTACGGATGTGACCCGAGAGTCAAAGGGGGCGCTAGGGATGTTGCCTGGGAGCCAAGAGTTCGGAGGCCAGAAAAAGTTTGGGAACCACTGACCTACACTATGGCAAGACCATATACACAGACGTGCATATACTTGTGCACCTACACCATGGCAACGCCACAAACACAGATGTACATACACATGTGCACCTATACGCTGGCGAGAACACATGCACAGACGTCCATAACCGTTTCCATTAGCATATATAGAGTTGTACTAAAGCACAAATATTGATAAACACACTGACTAATAATACACACACACACACACACACACACACCGGGGCCAGGAGCTAGGACTCGACCCCTGCAACCACAAATAGGTGAGTACACACACACACACACACACAAAGAAGACCGCAGACGGAATACAGTCTAGGGGGCCAGAGACTACAAACCTCACTCAAGGAAAAAGATCTTGGGGTGAGTATAACACCAGGCACATCTCCTGAAGCGCACATCAACCAAATAACTGCTGCAGCATATGGGCGCCTAGCAAACCTCAGAACAGCATTCCGACATCTTAATAAGGAATCGTTCAGGACCCTGTACACCGTGTACGTTAGGCCCATGTTGGAGTATGCGGCACCAGTTTGGAACCCACACCTAGCCAAGCACGTAAAGAAACTAGAGAAAGTGCAAAGGTTTGCAACAAGACTAGTCCCAGAGCTAAGAGGTATGTCCTATGAGGAGAGGTTAAGGGAAATCAACCTGACGACACTGGAGGACAGGAGAGATAGGGGGGACATGATAACGACATACAAAATACTGAGAGGAATTGACAAGGTGGACAAAGACAGGATGTTCCAGAGATTGGACACAGTAACAAGGGGACACAGTTGGAAGCTGAAGTCACAGATGAATCACAGGAATGTTAGGAAGTATTTCTTCAGCCACAGAGTAGTCAGTAAGTGGAATAGTTTGGGAAGCGATGTAGTGGAGGCAGGATCCATACATAGCTTTAAGCAGAGGTATGATAAAGCTCACGGCTCAGGGAGAGTGACCTAGTAGCGATCAGTGAAGAGGCGGGGCCAGGAGCTCGGACTCGACCCCCGCAACCTCAACTAGGTGAGTACAACTAGGTGAGTACACACACATACACACACACACACACACACAGGGTTACAACAAAGCTGATCTCAGATCTGCAAAGGATAGGATAAGAAAATAGGCTGAAAGAACTAGGTTTCACATCACAAGAAGACCGGAGGCTATGTTGAGATATGATCACAACTATATAAGATACTCGTAGACATAAACAAAGTGACAGGGACAGATTATCTGAAACGGAAGGTAAAAGAACGAAAAGCACAACCAGAAACTCGAAGTTTAATTGAACCAAAGGGACATAAGAAAGAATTCCATCAGGTTAGGATTGTGAACGAATGGAATGCAGGTCAAAAAATGGGTGAGAGACCAGAAATAGCAGGACTCAAGCCACTCCAGTTAATCGAAGTATAAAGGCTGGGTCCAAGTGCTAGAGCCTAATATCCGGATGCACAACTAGGTAAGTACGAAAACACATAAGCATACCCACAGATATACACAGACTCTCCAGGATACACGTATACATATATACGCGCTCCTGCATATGCACAGACATGCACTCACTCACGAGTATACACAAAGACACGCACGCACGCACCAACATACATACAAACATACACTCGCACAAGAAAGGGAACTTCTTAAGCTGAACAACCAAACATCTTGTAAAGAGACGCCAACATGAGAAAACACATTTTTTGTGGCGCGTGACTCAACCTCTAACATTAACTGACTTCTCACTCACAACCATTGACAGAATTTTGATCCATCATTCACGGTCTCTAACAATAGCCGACCAATGAGGCACAACTTCCAGCAATAGTTGACTCGCTCACAAGCTCAACATTAACCTTTCCGTCACTCACAGCTCTTAACATGCAATGGTCACTCGCTCTCCAGCTCTCCCCTCCTCCACGGCACACGCCCTCTGCCTCGTAACTCACTCGGCAGACGATATCTTGATTTCATTGTTCGCACCCTCGTGATATCTCACCTCACCACTCACTGTCGATGCGATATCACACATCGTAATTCTTATGCTGACTGACAGGCGTCGAGGGTAGAAAAAATGATAGACGCATTTAGCGTCACAGAAATGTATCAATTATAACGTTATTATAATAGAATAGCCATTTCAAACGCATATTAGCGAACAAAAGCGCCGTTGAAAGCTCACGCAGCGTTATAGATCAAGTCACAGCCAGGTATTTATTGTTCGATGAGAAACTCCACCTGGAAAGAAAAGAGAGATTTTTTACTCTCGGAGTAAGCTTCTGTAAACTATGGGAATATCGGTAGGTTCTGCAGTCATTAACCACCGCAGCCTTGCAACTGCATCGTTTATATCAAACATCCCCGGAAGTGTATTTATGTGAACAACAATACAAGAGAACATAACGTAATCATTGCTTTTCTATACTGTGTTGCTGCTATTATTATTATTATTATTATTATTATTATTATTATTATTATTATTATTATTATTATTAAAGAAGGAAACTCTCGTTATTCCTCATTCAATTGATTTTGCATCAGATATTACCAACAAGCTTCTGAGGCCTTAAATGGGGTGACCAACAGCACCTGGGGACTCACAGAAGATCCTGGGGATCCACAGAGGTTTCTGGAGATAAATACAAAGTGATCAATATCTACTGTGAATCCGTAGAGATAAACAGAGAGTAATCAATAGCTCCTGGAGATCCACAGGGGCTTTTGGAGGACACTCACAGGAGTGAACAGTATTAAAAAAGGGCCTCAATGTGATGCCGATCAATAAAACACCAACTTCACTTCCTTTCAGATTTGTTTTCTCAATGTGGGTTCTCCTTCGACTACGTTTAGAAAATGTGTGTGAATCATAGTCCAATTATTTTTGCGTAATGTGTTAAATTATTCTGGCACAGATATATTAACGATTTTGGTAACCGGAACAAAAAGATATTTTCACGGCCATATATTGCTTAACTTCCATGACGAGAATTGCCTGAGTGAACGAGCCAAAAGAAAAATTAGAAAATTAATCACATCAACATACCTTAAAAATTTATTTTTTAGGGGACCTCATAAACTGCATGAGCGACCTAATTACATAACATTTCCTCATTATATAGCCAAGATGAGACTAGTGAGTCACATTTCATTAATATTTCGTTCGAACCAAAAACTGCATCCATTATCTCGGAGGTTTCAATGCCCGGCATCCAGTTGCTTTTATTCACGAAATGTGACCACTGAGTATATTGTAAATTTTTAGATATATTAAATAGATTCATTGTATTTATATGTCGTGCCAAATAGGTAAAACTGGTCAAATAGCAAGAACTCATTTAAAATTAAGTCTTTTCTAAAATTTTCTCTTATAAGTTTAAAGATATATTTTTCATTCATGTTATTGAAAAAAATAATAATTTTGTACCAGAAGAACCTTAGAAAACTTACCTAACCTTATCAAACCAAGCACAGTTCAATTTAGCCTAATCCAACTAAACATATTTTGAATAAGTTTACAATAATTTAATAATAAACAAACACAATGAAATATATTTTTTCGTTAGGTTCGGAATGATTTTTGAGAAATTACTACATACACAAATTTTTGCTTGCCTTTTTCGGCAAGAAGAGCTTTGCTCTTTAAGCCAAAAGCCCCTTGCTCCTCAACATATATATATATACATGTAAATATATATATATATAAACATATATATATATATATATATATATATATATATATATATATATATATATATATATATATATATATATATATATATATATATATATATATATATGTATGTATATATATTTATATATATATATATATATATATATATATATATATATATATATATATATATTTATATATATATATTTATATATATATATATATATATATATATATATATATATATATATATATATATTTATATATATTTATATATATATATAAATATATATATATATATATATATATATATATATATATATATATATATAAATATATATATATAAATATATATATATATATATATATATATATATATATATATATATATATATATATATATATATATATATATATATAATATATATATATATATAACATATATATATATATAAACATATATATATATATATATATATATATATATATTATATATATATTTATATTTATATATATTTATATATATTATATATTTATATATATTTATATATATATATTTATATATATTTATATATATATATATATTATTTATATATATTATATATTTATATATATTTATATATATATATATATATATATATATATAGATATATATATATATATATATATATATATATTTATATATATATATATATATGTATATATATTTATATATATATATATATATATATATATTTATATATATATATATATATATATATATATATGTATATATATTATATATATATATATATTTATATATATATATATATATATATATATATATATATATATACGTATATATATATATATATATATATATATATATATATATATATAGATATATATATATATATATAAGATGGGGTCCACCTCTGGTGTAAATTGTGGGACCCATAGCCTCGGAGAAGTGGATAAAAAGGCTTCAAGGAAGAATATTTGGATTTCTTCCTGAAGCCATTTGAATATTCCACTTCCCCTACCACCCCATCTTTTAAACTATTTTTTTTACCAATAGGAATATTTTATTACATAATATGGTACAGAAGATTTAAGAGGTACATTGTTGATATAAAGGTGGCATATACGGTACATGTTGTTACGTGTGTATCACCGATTATAAGGCGAAAATCTCATCCAGCTCCTCAGAGCTGGGGCGTGTGCCCAAAATGCAGCATGCATTACCCCTTTGAACAGCCGCACTGAGCCGCTGGAACAGAAAACTAGCTGCCCTGGGATCCCTAGTTACCCTGATGAGTCTTTTTCCCAGCTCCTTAAGGAAATTAGATGCACTCTTTCCCCATGAGCCAAGGGTCTTTGAGCCTATGGGAACAAACATATAATGATGGGCAAGTTCTCCATATTTTCTAGACTTTTGGGACTCCCTAAAGCTGGCAGCTGCCCCTCCTTCCTCCCTGGTGTATTGGAGATAGGTATCAGCCAAGGTAGATGCACATGTATATATATATATATATATATATATATATATATATATATATATATATATATATATATATATATATATATAGATATATATATATATATATATATATATATATATATATATATATATTACATGTATATATATATGTTGAGGAGCAAGGGGCTAGTAATCCCTTCTCTTGTATAAATTATATATTCCTTTTGGACTACCCCACCTCGGTGGGATATGGCCGGTGCGTTGAAAGAAAGAAAGAAAGAAAGATATATATGTTGACTTCATGTTTGCTTAGGGCTCGCACCTCTGTGCGTAAATGTTATTATTTATTCTTTTTTAATAGTATTTCTAACCATTCCTCATCCTGTAAGATGCCACAGTGCCATAAACTAAGTTGTGGCCTGCCACTCCTTGTATTTAACATGGCATATATTTCCTAAGAGCAGCATAATCGGTGCTCAGTCCATGTGATCTCTGATCACCAGTCAATTCCAGCACCATCAGCCAGTCCCAACACCACCAGTGAGTCCCAACACCACCAGCCAGTCCCAGCACCACCAGTCAGTTGCAGCACCGCCAGTCAGTCCCAGCACCACCAGGCAGTCCCAGCACCACCCGTCAGTTCTAGCACCACCAGTCAGTATCTTCACCACAATCACCTGTGAGAAAAGTTCTCTTCTCTTCCTGTGTACAGCCTCTAATGTGGTCTGCAGGCCGTGGCGGCTCGTGTGTCCTCCGCTGTCTGCCATCACAGGTGCTCGCTGACTTTTGAAAACAAGTCACATCGTAAAAAAGAAACATTAGACGATGTTACCCTCCGTCCTGGATCATCATCAGGTCACAAATGTTCCAACCACGGCATAGTGACTTGCATTCTTCTCTAATACAATCCCTGGCAGTCAACTTCCCCTTCACTCATTATATATATTTTTTATATCACTGTTCCTTTCCCATAGGCCGCAGATCAACTTTATGATGCACAGTCAGCTGGAACTATTTTTGCTAATGCACTAGTAATGTTATCATCGTAGTAATGAGGGGCTGAGCATATAGGAGTCATATACTGTCGCAGCGGTGTAGAGGAGAGAGGAGACTCATGACTATGTAGGAAACGGAGGATCGATGTGGATGATGTCAATTGAGGTAATGCAAAAATATCGCTTTGATCGTTTCATGTTAAGTAATCTGGCTACTTCCAAGAGATAGTTTGGCATGAACCGAAGAGATTCTAAACTTCCATGTTATTCTCTTCAACAAGTAAAAACCACCAATACAACAACACGGCACACATCCCTACCACCACATAACAGCAACAGCACAACTCAACCATCACAAGTCCACCACCACAACACAACATCACCGTATCGTCACTACCACCACAACATCACCAGAACAACATCTCCACTACAAAACACAAAATGCCTGAGTGTTGGTAAAAGTGAAAGAATGGTGGCGGCTTCTCCAGTTGCAGCATAAATGACTTGTTGTCCCGTGCGCTCTCCCGTGTTAGCATACATAAAGCCAATACGTCGACCCGAATTAGCCTCGCCTCTGTGCTCATCCACCCTCGCCTCAACTAAATATAAACATGTATATATTTTTTTCCTGCACTCGGAAACTCCCTGCTGACGACCACTGTATTGTATTCTGAGGAATATTTTACCAATGCTTCGTCCCCAATTCCCCCGGGATAGCGAGAAAGACTCAAAGAATACAAGGACAGAGGTATTTTATCAACGAGTAATCCTTGTTTCAACAATCACATGGACAGACTCTGTCTGGTGTATCCTAGAAAGTGAAACAAGATAGCAACATCGAACACAGTGACTGGGAAACACATTAAGTAAGGAACAGGGACCTAAAAACTCAGAATCTGGAAAACAGAAACTGAAAAGCTTTAAATTAGTTTACTTTTTTGTGTGTAGACGCCATGGTCCAGACATTCTTAGACAAAAGACCAGATGAGACTGCCGAGGGTATATGATAGTATTGCATTGGACCGTGGGGAAAAAATTGTACAAAGTGTACAAATTCCAGTGAAAGTGGAATGCTCCTGCCAAGGGAAAAAGAAACGTCAGTTGCACTTATCAGATGTTCCTTCCGGCGAGAGCATGTACACTGCTGCTGATAAAGAGCACACATTTAATTCCACCATATGTCCAGTTTTCGCTAGAGAGAGTGTCTGCCAGTTGCTCCCTTCAACGAAGTCATAAATGAGTACCTTCTCCAAGGAGCTTCCGTCATAACTTCCCCTCGAGGAAGCGTGTCTCATATATCTCTCTCAGCAAGAACAAGTCTCCCCAGGAAGCATCCATCCAGTGCTCTCTGAAGGAACGTTCATCACATGCTTACCCAGCAAGTGGATGTCAGCTGGGTCTCTTAAGAAAAGGATTTACCTCCGGATAACTTAACATAGTCTAATAACCATAATGTCTCAAAGTCCTTTCCCCGACTGCATTTCAGGCTATAAAAATTTAAATGAACATCACCTGTAAATACTATTCTGTTTAAATACTACAACCTGGAGGAGCTGGTAGCCAAGGTTACCTTCCTTCACAGCCGTGGATTATGCTCTACAAGAATATTATTCGTAGGAAACTGAATTAGGTAACTAAAGTTCATATTACAAAGTCCAGTACCTTAGGTAAGGAGTCTATTCACATGGCGTCACCATGCTACCCTGGAAAGACGGTAAGCAGATTGCATGGGACTACACCTGTGCCTCTTCGTTCGCTGACACCTTGCCACACTCTGAAGCCGATGGGGATGAGGCCGCCAGTTTCAGGAACACCCGGAAGATCAACAAATACAGAGGGCTGCTACCATGCTATAACTTCTTCCCATGAGGGTCGGAAACCCCCCGGAGCATGGGGCAAGTGTGCTCTAAAATTCCTGAGTTAGGTGAAACACACATCACAGGAACAAGGACTCCAGAGCGGCCAGCTTCTTTTTTCAGAGACTCAGTGTTGCAATCCAGAAGAAAAATGCCTGCAGCATTCTGGTCACACAGACCACCGCCGAGGAGCTGGATGAACTATTTGAGATTGAGGCCTTGAGATGTCATTTATTTTATTCGCCTTCCCATTGTATCTTTGTTAATGCATTTTGTTTTTAAATAAGCTTCACATACAATATAAGGGGTGGCGGGAGAAGAAAATATTTAAACAGCTCCGGTAATAATCTTGAGTTTTGACTGAAAGTATGTTTATTCTCTTATCTGAGGATGAGGGTCCCCAGTCCAGTTCTAGAGGTGGTACCTCCCTATATATATATATATATATATATATATATATATATATATATATATATATATATATATATATATATATATATATATATATATATATATATATATATATAGAGATCAGTGTTTATATATATATATAAATATATATATATATATATATATATATATGAAAATAACCGGTTTCCCTGAATCCCTTCACTAAATATTACCCTGCTCACACTCCAACAGATCGTCAGGTCCCAAGTACCATTCGTCTCCATTCACTCCTATCTAACACGCTCACGCACGCTTGCTGGAAGTCCAAGCCCCTTACCCACAAAACCTCCTTTACCCCCTCTCTCCAACCCTTTCGAGGACGACCCCTACCCCGCCTTCCTTCCCCTATAGATTTATATGCTTTCCATGTCATTCTACTGTGATCCATTCTCTCTAAATGACCAAACCACCTCAACAACCCCTCTTCTGCCCTCTGACTAATACTTTTATTAACTCCACACCTTCTCCTAATTTCCACACTCCGAATTTTCTGCATAATATTTACACCACACATTGCCCTTAAACAGGACATCTCCGCTGCCTCCAACCGTCTCCTCGCTGCTGCATTTACCACCCAAGCTTCACACCCATATAAGAGTGTTGGTACTACTATACTTTCATACATTCCCTTCTTTGCCTCCATAGATAACGTTTTTTGACTCCACATATACCTCAACGCACCACTCACCTTTTTTCCCTCATCAATTCTATGATTAACCTCATCCTTCATAAATCCATCCGCCGACACGTCAACTCCCAAGTATCTGAAAACATTCACTTCTTCCATACTCCTCCCCAATTTGATATCCAATTTTTCTTTATCTAAATCATTTGACACCCTCATCACCTTACTCTTTTCTATGTTCACTTTCAACTTTCTACCTTTACACACATTCCCAAACTCATCCACTAACCTTTGCAATTTTTCTTTAGAATCTCCCATAAGCACAGTATCATCAGCAAAAAGTAACTGTGTCAATTCCCATTTTGAATTTGATTCCCCATAATTTAATCCCACCCCTCTCCCAAACACCCTAGCATTTACTTCCTTTACAACCCCATCTATAAATATATTAAACAACCATGGTGACATTACACATCCCTGTCTAAGACCTACTTTTACCGGGAAGTAGTCTCCCTCTCTTCTACACACCCTAACCTGAGCCTCACTATCCTCATAAAAACTCTTTACAGCATTTAATAACTTACCACCTATTCCATATACTTGCAACATCTGCCACATTGCTCCTCTATCCACTCTATCATATGCCTTTTTTAAATCCATAAATGCAATAAAAACTTCCCTATCTTTATCTAAATACTGTTCACATATATGCTTCAATGTAAACACCTGATCTACACATCCTCTACCCACTCTAAAACCTCCTTGCTCATCCGCAATCCTACATTCTGTCTTACCTCTAATTCTTTCAATTATAACCCTACCGTACACTTTTCCTGGTATACTCAGTAAGCTTATTCCTCTATAATTTTTACAGTCTCTTTTGTACAATGCCTGCACTTTAAAGGAGGGGTTTGGGATATTGGCAGTTTGGAGGGATATGTTGTGTATCTTTATATGTTTATGCTTCTAGACTGTTGTATTCTGAGCACCTCTGCAAAAACAGTGATAATGTGCGAGTGTGGTGAAAGTGTTGAATGATGATGAAAGTATTTTCTTTTTGGGGATTTTCTTTCTTTTTTGGGTCACCCTGCCTCTGTGGGAGACGGCCGACTTGTTGAAAAAAAAAAAAAAAAATATATATAATATATATATATATATATATATAGATATATATATAATATATATATATATATATATATAATATATATATATATATAATATATATATATAATATATATATATATATATATATATATATATATATATATATATATATATATATATATATATATATATATATATATATATATATATATATATATGTCGTGGCGAATAGGTAAAATTGGTCAATTAGCAAGAACTCATTTAAAATTAAGTCCTTTCTAAAAAAAATTCTTTTATACGTTTAAAGATATATTTTTTTCGTTTATGTTAATGTAATATTTAATAATTTTGTACCAAAAGAACCTTAGAAAACCTACCTAACCTTATTATAACAAGCGCAATTTAATTTAGCCTAATCCAACTAAATATATTTTAGATAAGTTTACAGTAATTTAATAATAAACAAACACAATGAAATATATTTTTTTCGTTAGGTTCAGAATGATTTTTGCGAAATTATTGCATATATAAATTTTCGCCTGCCTTATTCGGCAAGAAGAGCTTTGCTATTTAGACCAAAATCGCAAGTTTTACCTATTCGGCTCGACACTTACACATACATGCACTCATACATAAATACATAGTCATACGCAGAAGCGCCTCCAGAGGCCTCTGTGTTGTACACGATGGATTTATTTAAACATTAAATGGACCTACAACAATCACCCATGTATTTAGATCATCAGTGGTTACCGCTAGTCTCAGTTAAGTCTGGAAAAGACTACTCAGGCCGCCGTCTCTATCACTGACAAGCTATCTATGTAGTTGCTGGAAATAATAATTATTACTTCAGCTTGGTATTTAAAAACAATTTCTTTTAGTTCTCTGGTTTAATATAGTTTGTGATCATTTTTGTTCCACTTATTTCACTTGGATGCAGCACGAAGCAACAAGCAGTAATATACTCCCATTGCCCTCGTACCATGACAGTGTTCTATCTAGAGGTGTGGAATTGAGGCACTTTCACACTAATTTACCTGAAGGGCCTTTTTTGTGTTTATCTAGCAGTTTATGCAGCCACCTATACGAGGGAGGTTCCCCTCAAATAGGTGGCTGTGTTGAGCGTTACCTGTTTTATTGGTGCTTTCAGTGCTTTATGTTATTTTTCAGGAGGCATTTAAGTCTGTTGCTTTGTTGACCATTTGACAATTTACCGTTCACTGTCTTTCCCTGAGGTGGTAAATGTGTTTTCGATAACAGAGTGAGCCGATAAAACTGGCTCAGAAAACTGTGTAGTTAATTTTAAAAGTTCTAGGCGAAGACGACCGGTCTCATACGTGTTATTAAACGACATCGTCATTTTTTATGAGAACCAGATAAAATTCTTATAAATTATTTTAGACAATATATTCTCATAGATTCAAAATATATTCTTGAAAACTAAAGAAACATATGGCTGAA
Organism: Cherax quadricarinatus; assembly: GCF_038502225.1. Classification (NCBI taxonomy): domain Eukaryota; kingdom Metazoa; phylum Arthropoda; class Malacostraca; order Decapoda; family Parastacidae; genus Cherax; species Cherax quadricarinatus. The sequence goes on from NC_091312.1 coordinate 19,530,603, forward strand.
GAAATCCTAGAGGAGGTATCTCACTACTCAATTGACATTGATAAACGAAACGTGCTCAGATATATGGTCACTTATATAGTTCCAAGCTGGATTATGGCTGTCATATCTATAACTCGGCTTGTCCCTCTCTCATAATACTTAATGTTCACCATTAACTGGGCACCAGACTACGGATAGAAACATTCCAAGCCTCATCAGCTGAAAATATTTATATAGACTCTAATATTTGAATCTCCGCCATAAGCTTGTTTTGAGGTGTTTAGATAACCGACAACTTGAAGGATGAGACACTTGGGCAGCATTCGGGAATTTTAAATGAATCTGTATCGGACTGAAGAAGCCAATGGCTGGCGAAGCGTTTCCTCAGTAATGACTCTCAGCTGTTGCAAAAATATCTTATTCTTGTTTTGAGATACTAACATCAGGAGGTGTATTGATGATGAAGGGCTCTAGATCGAAGCAGCTTTAGCTACTCTCTTATTTCTGGAATCGTATTTGGTTATCTTCCATTCCCAACGCGCTGCATGACTCTTTGCGACCTTAGTGCATCCTCATGAATATACTGGCAATGTCAGGCTGGGCGCACTTCAGGTACTTTAGCTTATGGAGGAGTCACTCCGACCGAGCGAGTGACACTCTATCATCTCCTTGTGTATTGTCACCTGTGAATGAATACTGTCACCGTTGAAGGTGATCTGTGTGGGGAGATTCCTGTTTAATAAATGTATTATTTACTATCCCCCCCCCCCCATCCGCAGAATGTTTCAATTAGTGTGTTGCTCTTGCAACGAAAAAGTTTATTGAAAAATCTATGTTATTTATGTAACACTTGGAAAGATCCTCACAGATCAATAGAAATGTTGTCGATTATCGCAGCTTAGATGTTTGCCATCCTGGCTCTGTTTTTGACGGAGCCTAATTTAACATTTGTTTACAAGATAGGTCGTCTCTGGGTTTAAAGTTAAAATGTGCTGAATAGTTATGGTCCTATTGATTAGGATCCCAGTTCTTACTGGTTCCAATGGTTATTGGTCTAAGAGCTCACTGGTTCCAGTGCTTATTGCAACCATTGCTTACTGGAACCTAACGACTGCCGGTCACAGTGCTTTTGATATTACTGAATTCAAGAGAACTAATGATGCAAGCTTTATTATTCTTCAGAATTATGTTTCCGTGTGCGTGTGCGCGCGCGCGCGCGTGTGTGTGTGTGTGTGTGTGTGTGTGTGTGTGTGTGTGTGTGTGTGTGTGTGTGTGTGTGTGTGTGTGTGTGTGTGTGTGTGTGTGTGTGTGTGGCAAAATCCATATTTCCGAACCCTTTGCGTATCTTTCTTAAGACATTTTTTTAGCTTGTTTTCTTGCTGTAAATGTCGCATTTTGATAGATTACACGTCATCATGCAGACATGTTTATTCATGCGCGTTATTTGTAGTTTGTGAGAATTTATGTCTTTATTGACTGATCTGGCAACAGTCTTGTTGGGACGAAATTGTCCTTGTCAAAAAAAATAATCGTGAACGTCAGAAGAAAGCGTAAATATCGGAAGAAAATAATAATAATAATAATAATAATAATAATAATAATAATAATAATAATAATAATAATAATAATAATAATAATAATAATAATAATAATAATAATAATCTACAAACATGACCAAGACGGTTTGGCATGACGTGCAAAAATTAGAGTAATAAGATCGTATATAGTAGCAATTAACAGGAATTTCATGGCTTCAGTTCCTCGTGGGTAATAACCCTCTCTGTGAATGTATTATTCATGAAAATGTTTCTTGCGAATTCTGATGTTCGGCTCCTCGTTGATCCCGAGTGTCTTGTGTTGTGCTCAGGACTCTGACGGGCTGTACAACGCTGCTTGTAACAATATGACCTTGTAAGAATATAACCTTGACGACAATACTTGTTTTAAAGTATTACTTTTGTTGTTATTGATGCTGTTGTACTTGCTGTTGCTGTTATCATCATTCATTTTACTCTTGTTGCTGTTATCATCATTCTGTTTACTCTTGTTGCTGTTATCATCATTCTTTTTACTCTTGTTGCTGTTATCATCATTCTGTTTACTCTTGTTGCTATTACCACTATTCTCTCGTTGTTGCTTCTCTCGTTATAGTTGCTGTTATTCGGATTTAGACTATTATTAGTATTATTATTATTATTATTAAATTTAATACTGATATTATTTCACTGGTGGGACATGAATTACTTTGAAATTCAACGTATATGAAACAAATTGTCAACTTGTAATATATATTGTATGTGAGACGTCATTGATTTCTTCCCAGAAACACAAAAAGATGGAGAGAGAGAGAAAAAGAGAGAAAGAGAGAGAGAGAGAGAGAGAGAGAGAGAGAGAGAGAGAGAGAGAGAGAGAGAGAGAGAGAGAGAGAGATACAGACACAGATTTCTGTCGTATGCATTCTATGACAATGAAATGTTTTGCACAAGGTTAGTCGCCGAGGGGAGGTCAGTCCCTCAGGACTTGTGGTGACAGACGACTCCGTTATTCAGCATGGAAATGTTATTTATTTTGATGTTCTCGGCATGATTCTCTTCACATGATGTTCTTGACATGATGTTCTTGGCATGATGTTCTTGACACGATGTTCTTGGCGTGATGTTCTCGACATGATTCTCTTCGCGTGATGTTCTTGACATACAGTTCTTGGCATGATGTTCTTGACACGATGTTCTTGGCATGATGTTCTCGACATGATTCTCTTCACATGATGTTCTTGACATACTGTTCTTGGCATGATGTTCTTGACACGATGTTCTTGGCGTGATGTTCTCGACATGATTCTCTTCACATGATGTTCTTGGCATGATATTCTCTTGACATGATGTTATTAAGAACATAAAGAAGGAATACTGCAGCAGGCCTACTGACCCATACGAAGCAGGTCCATGTTACCCTCCGGTTTAGCCCAATTACCCACCTAGTCAGGTCACTTCCACTTAAGGAAGGAGCACGGCATCAGACCTAGTAGCACAAGCTAGTCAGGTCCAACTCACACCCACCCACATCCACTCATGTATTTATCTAACCTATTTTTAAAACTACACAACGTTTTAGCCTCTATAACTGTACTCGGGAATTTGTTCCACTCATCCACAAGTCTATTACCAAACCAGTGCTTTCCTATATCCTTCCTGAATCTGACTTTTTCCAGCTTGAAACCATTGCTGTGAGTCCTGTCTTGGCTGTAAATTTTCAGCACGCTATTTACATCCCCTTTATTTATTCCTGGTTTCCATTTATACACCTCGATCATATCCCCCCTAATTCTACGCCTTTCGAGAGAGTGCACATTCAGGGCCCTCAGTCTATCTTCATAGGGAAGATTTCTGATACATGGGATCAACTTTTTCATCCTCCTCTGTGCGTTTTCCAGTGCATTTATATCCATTCTGTAATACGGTGACCAGAACTGTGCAGCATAATTTAAATAAGGCCTCATCAAGGATATATAGAGTTGAAGAACAACCTGAGGACTTCTATTATTTATACTTCTAGATATGAAGCCAAAGATTCTGTTAGCTTTATTGCGAACACTAATGCACTGTTGTCTTGGTTTTAGATTACTGCTATCCAGAACTCCTAAATCCTTTTCCCAATCAGTAGTATTAAGCTCTACATAATTCAGTTTATATGTGGCATGGTTATTTTCCTGTCCAACATTTAGAACTTTGCATTTGTCTATATTAAACTGCAACTGCCACTTCTCCGACCATTGTATCAGTCTATTTAAATCATCCTGGAGTGCTCTAGTGTCCTCATTAGAATGAACTGGGCGGCCTATTTTGGTGTCATCAGCAAATTTGCTTATGTCGCTATTTAGTCCCTCATCTATGCCGTTTATGTAAATTGTGAATAACAACGGGCCCAACACTGGCCCCTGCGGAACACCGTTTGTGACGTGCCTCCATTCTGATTTCTCCCCATTTATGCAAACTCTCTGCTGCCTATTTGTCAGCCATGCCTCTACCTAGGTTAAAAATTCTCCTCCTATTCCGTGTGCCTTAAGTTTCCTCAATAGCCTCTGATGTGGAACTTTATCGAAAATATCATATTCATTACCATGATCTACCTCCTCAAACACAGTGAAAAAAGTTAGTAAATTCGTAAGACAGGAACGCCCCTTTGTAAAACCGTGTTGAGATTCATTAATCAGTTTATGCCTATCAAGATAGCTACGAATTGCTTCGGCAATTATTGATTCGAAGCTAAGGACCTGTCACCTGCCTTGTAAATAGGTATTACATTTACCATTTTCCACTTATCAGGCACTATGCCAATTTGTAGTGTTATGTTGAAAAGATTAGCCAAAGGTATGCTAAGTTCCTCTTTACATTCCTTTAACAACCTTGCAAACAGACGTCTAATTCATCATCAATACAAATACGGATTTTGTAGCACTGATAAAGACGAAAGTTGAAAAATACTATTGAATTTATCGGGGAAAAAATATGGAAATGGGAGTAAATACAGCAGAAAAAAGGGAAAATATTAAAATTTTTTGGTGAAGGAAATGCTGAAAAGCACTGAAATAAAATTTTAGATTTAATACAATAAATAAATTTTGCTACCGAAGATTTTTATGCTAGGGAAAAAAAATTTAGTTTTAGTACTGTATCATATTTATAACCCACTGATTAATGCAAAAAAATGAAGAATGATGCACTAAATGAAGGATACTTCAGATACCATAACATTAAAATGCCACTGAAAAAATCATCATTAATGAGAAGATGGAAACACTTTAATCATCGATTTTTTTTAATATATAAGCATAAACTGAACGTTCTAAGACTGGAATGAGATTAAAATACAGATAATCAATTGGACGATAAAAGGACTAGGCAGAATATACCGTCCCACTAGAGAGAAGATGCAATCCAGCCAAGAGGAATGTAAACAGGAAAAGAAATGTCTGTAGATTAATTAAACATGTGAGGAGCCCAGAGTAGGAGCAAAAAACAACACCCAGAAGAGGTAAGAATAAATGCCAGAATCAGAGATGCCATTTAATGCTACAGTGACGCCTGACATAAAAAATGGTTATAACTTTGACCATGATTTTTAAAGGAGTGTACTGGTAAGCCAGCGGAAGGCCTCGGTCAGATGACCAAAAGCTCCAAAGGCGGGTCATCATCTGACTAAGACCCGCGTCAGGAAACACTTGTCCAGTTTCCTGACGAACCTTACCTAAGCTAGTGACACCTGTTGTGCCAGTCTTGCTGCCGATACTGACTTGTATCTGCTGGAATGGGGTCTCTCACTCTCGTACAAGAAGTAATAATGGTACGGATTTCAGTACTTCCTAGCAAGCACAGTCACCTAGTTGCCTGACGTACCGAGGCCATTCTTTTATTTTTTTATTTGTGATTACTATACACTTTCATAGGTTTATGAAACCTAACCTCAGATACACTAACTTAACCTAACCTAATCTAGCCTAACGTAACGTAACTTAACCTAACTTAGCCTAACCTAACCTAGCCTAGCCTAACCTGATCTAACTAACATTGAATATAGAAATGTACTGAAGTAAAATGAAGATGGGTTGCTGACGAGAAGAGACTCGTGAATAAATGTGTATCCACTGACAGGAATATTTTTCTCAAAGATGGTTTCTTGCACAGAAAGAGTATCAACATCCTCGTCGTGGACACGGTAGGATCTGGGCTAGATACTTTTCAACACAAGAACACAAGAACACAAGAAAGGAGGAACACTGCAGCAGGCCTGTTGGCCCATACTTGGCAGGTCCTTTACAATCCATCCCACTAACGAAACGTTTGCCCAACCCAATTTTCAATGCCACCCAAGAAATAAGCTCTGATAACTCAAATCCAACCCCTCTCACTCATGTATTTATCCAACCTATATTTGAAACTACCCAAAGTCCTAGCCTCAGTAACCCAACTAGGTAGACTGTTCCACTCATCAACTACCCTATTTCCAAACAAATACTTTCTAAATCTAAACTTGTCCAATTTGAATCCATTACTGCGGGTTCTCTCCTGGAGAGATATCCTCAAGACCTTGCTAATATCCCCCTTATTAATACCCATCTTTCACTTGTACACTTCGATCATGTCTCCCCTCATTCTTCGTCTAACAAGTGAATGTAATTTAAGCGTATTCAGTCTTTCTTTATAAGGAAGATTTCTAATGCTATGTATTAATTTAGTCATCCTACGCTGAATGTTTTCTATCGAATTTATGTCCATTCTGTAATATGGAGACCAGAACTGAGCTGCATAATCTAGGTGAGGCCTTACTAATGATGTATAAAGCTGCAGTATGACCTCTGGACTTCTGTTGCTTACACTTCTTGATATAAATCCTAGTAATCTATTTGCCTTATTACGTGCGCTTAGGCATTGCTGTCTTGAACATTAAAATGGTATAAAATACCGACAGATTGTTAGGTAAGACACATATGCAACAGTTAGGTATCTTTATTTTGAAACGTTTCGCCTACACAGTAGGCTTCTTCAGTCGAGTACAGAAAAGTTGATAGAAGCAGAAGATACTTGAAGACGATGTAATCAGTCCATCACCCTTAAAGTTTTGAGGTGGTCAGTCCCTCAGTCTGGAGAAGAGCATTGTTCCGTTGTTTCAGACAACGGAACAATGCTCTTCTCCAGACTGAGGGACTGACCACCTCAAAACTTTAAGGGTGATGGACTGATTACATCGTCTTCAAGTATCTTCTGCTTCTATCAACTTTTCTGTACTCGACTGAAGAAGCCTACTGTGTAGGCGAAACGTTTCAAAATAAAGATACCTAACTGTTGCATATGTGTCTTACCTAACATTGCTGTCTTGGTTTAAGGTTGCTGCTCACCATAACCCCCAAGTCCTTTTCGCAATCTGTATGGCTAAGTTCTACATCGTTTAACTTATAAGTGCTAGGGTTATGGACACTCCCGAGCTTCAGAACCTTGCATTTATCTACATTGAACTGCATCTGCCACTTTTCTGACCAAGAATAGAGTTTGTTTGAATCCTCCTGAAGTTCCCTAACATCTACGTTTGAATCAATTATCCTACCCATCTTTGTGTCATCTGCGAATTTGCTCATATCACTAGTAATTCCCTCATCAAGATCATTGATATATATTAAAAACAACAACTGGCCCAAGACTGATCCCTGTGGAACGCCACTTGTTACAGATCCCCACTCGGATTTAACCCCATTTATGGACACTCTTTGCTTCCTGTCAGTGAGCCATGACTCGATCCACGAGAGCACTTTTCCCCCAATGCCATGAGCTGCCACTTTCTTTAACAGTCTATGGTGCGGAACTCTATCAAAAGCCTTAATAAAATCTAAGTAAATAATATCAAATTCTTTATCGTGGTCAACAGCCTCAAAAGCTTTACTGAAGAAAGTTAATAAATTAGTTAGACAAGACCGGCCTCTTGTGAATCCATGCTGAGTATCATTAATCAAGCTATGCTTATCGAGATGGCTTCTTATAATCTCAGCTATAATTGACTCTAGTAATTTGCCTACAATTGAGGTCAGGCTTATTGGGCGGTAATTTGACGGTAACGACTTGTCCCCTGTTTTAAAAATAGGAATTATATTAGCCATCTTCCACATATCAGACACTACACCTGTTTGAAGAGATAAATTAAAAATATTAGTTAATGGTTCACAAAGTTCCATTTTGCATTCCTTAAGAACCATTGAAAAAAGCTCATCAGGACCCGGCGACTTATTTTGCTTCAGTCTGTCTATCTGCTTCACAACCATTTCACTAGTGACTGTGATGTTACATAATTTATCTTCTTCTTCTTCTTCTTCTTCTTCTTCTTCTTATGACCAGAGCTTTGGTAAGATGGGTAAGGAAGAAGGATGGGTGAGGATAGAAATATTGGAAAAGGGTGGGAGTGGGGAGAGAGGTAGGATATAAAAGGTAAGTGCCCCAACCACTTTGGTGTAATTTAAAATGTGTATGTGAGATAAGATATTCTTAAAGGGGTATAATACTAACCAATCAGAGACACATAGATATAACAGATATATAAGTACATGACTCTGAATTGGTGGTAAATATACAAGTTGCAATTGCCTTTTTTTTGCGATTGCACAACGGATATTTAAGCTGCAATGAAGGCAATAATTTCCTGGCCAGTTTATAAAGAATTACTTGACAATGGCTTCTTACAGGTGGTGTCCCGCCATAGTAAATATAGCATAATTTTTACAGTAGATTGTTATATAAGATGTCTCCCTAATTGGGGGCGATGATCTTCTTCAGGCCCACTATAAAAATTAATTACTGGAATATTGTTAGTGTCTTCCTGTGTAAAAACCGAAAGAAAATAATTATTTAAAATCGAGCACATTTCATTCTCTTTGTCAGTAAGATGCCCATAGTTATTTTTAAGGGGACCTATCTTATCTCTAACTTTTGTTCTATAGACCTGGAAAAAACTTTTTGGGTTAGTTTTCGAATCCCTAGCAACTTTAATTTCATAGTCCCTTTTAGCTTTTCTTATCCCCTTTTTAATGTTCCTCTTAATGTCAATATACTGATTCATAAGATGACCCTCGCCTCTTTTGATACGCCTATAAATTCCTATTATTCCTATTATTCATCCATTTTGGGTCTTTTCTATTTGATCTAATTTCTTTATACGGGATAAACGTTCTTTGAGCAGCATGTATAGGGTTCAGAAAACTGTCATATTGATAGCTCTCTTCGTTACCCCAGTCAACAGATGATAAGTGTTCTCTAAGCCCATCGTAATCTGCTTAGCGAAAATTTGGGACTTTTCTTGTGAGTTCATAAGCGTTCGCGGTTACTCCCCGGAGATGTAGACGAAGACGCTCTTGACTCTTGCCCTGGCAGGTCATAGCAGCTCTCCTTACTTACTCTGTCTCCCTACGATCCCCGTTGGGGAGGGGAACCTTTACCAGCGTCGTCTTCACCTTGACTTGCACGATGAGCTACGCAAATCGTGTAAAGATCAAGCCAAAAAGTGGTACCGTTGATGATTCAACGAAGATTGCTCTTGCAACTGTTGTTTAGGGAGCACTGCAAGTTAAATTCAACACCATTTTGTCCCTGAAAGAAGCATTCATTGTTGTGTGTCACGATGATGCTGAAGCAGAGAAGCTACTCACTACAGAAGCCACCACTACACTTACTGCTCAAGGGTTTACTGTTACGTCATCTCCTGCCCTCAGGGCCAGGAAATCAGTATTCCTTAAAAAACTTGACAAGATTCTGACGACTCAAACACCTGCAGAACTCAAGACATCCATCGAGACGCAAAATACTTGGGCTACTGTTGACAGCATTACAAAAATCCCGAATGCATCGTCCATGCTCAAGGTCACCTTCACCGACGTCAACATGGCTGCCACTGCTCTGAACGAAGGTCTCGCTGTCTACTACTACTACATCAGTCCTACCTACATTGAAGCAGAGAGATATCAGTACATCCAACATTGCTGGAACTGTTATTCATACCATCACACCACCAAAGCATGTCCAGTGAAAGACAAGAAGTTCTGCACTACATGTGGTAGCGAGGGACACACCTTCAGTTCCTGCACCGCTGCTACTCCAACAAAACCATCGTGCTTAAACTGTAAGAGTAACGACCACCATACACTGGCAGCAAAATGTCCTACAAGAAAGGATATTGTGAAGAAAACACAAGATTCAGCAAAGAAAAAACCTACTAACAACACACCAACGTATGCAGCAATTGCAAAGATACAAGCTAACACTACAAAATTACTTCAAGCCACTACTCAGCCTGCCTCCACCATCATCACTCCTCCATGTGACGTAACCAAGATCCACTACTGTCTACTATACGCTCACATGCAGAACATGGCTGTACCTGGAACCTTTAACTCTACCATCAACGAGTTATTTGCATTAAATAATATGCCATCATTCATATTCCCAGCATCTCCACCTTCGGAAGAAATACTAAAATTCACCAAGGACCTAATTACCACCTCTGAGCCAGCAGCTCCAACATCCCCAACAACTAGTGACGTCACTAAAACGCCTCCTATTCGTCGATCACCTCCTAATCGTCGATTGGCTCGTAGTGGCGGCGTACCTCCACTCACCACTACTCATATGGACCAATCAGAAGCCACGATTCTACCACAGTCTTCTACACCCTTTCTAGTGGAGATACCAACATTGAAAGAACCTTCAATGCTGCAACCACCAATAAAAACCTCTCCAGCCATCACTCGACGTATTAATACAGAAGACCAACATCGAGATCAATACCTGCACTGGAAAGATATAACTTTTTATACGACTCCTGACCAAGAACCCACCATGAATGTCGACACTTTGTACGAGAAAATACACGACAGAACAGTCAAGTTTACAAATCGTAAAGGATCCCACTGTTCCTTCACTACACTCAAGATGACCCTTGACCGTTGCAAGCCGACCCAAGATTACAAGACTACTCATCGTTTCCTTCCAACATCTGCACAACATAAGGAATGCCTCCATCACTGAAGAAATGAAGTAACTCCTGATTCACAATTAAACGACACCTGACAACTCAAGAAGCTAGCCTCCCTTGACCACGCCTCCAGCTTCTGCCAGCCGCCAATCAACAACAAGATGCACCAATCTTCC
>NC_091312.1:19546266-19568766 GCF_038502225.1 Cherax quadricarinatus
GGCCATAAAAGTTACGTGATAAGATAATCAAAATCCCATTTTTTTAATGGCGCTAAAACACCGTAAATTATATTGACACTGCCTTGAGGGCTGCCGGGGGTCACCTCATGGAGAAGACCCGGGGCAGGACCCGTCCTGGAGAATCTAGATAAATTAGACACATGTGCAACTCTTGGGTATCTTTATCTTGGGTATCCTCAATAAAGATACCCAAGAGTTGCACATGTGTCTAATTTATCAACATGTCGGTTCTCTGAACCATTCATCTGCAAAGCTGGAGAATCTACCTGACCCTAAACTGCCCTGAGAAGCGTCTGCGCTATCCCAGGCTTCTGTGATTCGAGATATCTCCAACTTCTCATTGCATTTATAATGCTATCGGCTAAATGAGTTTCACGTCATTTTTTTTTTTATAGCCATGTTGTATTTTGGGCTGAAATTCCGCTCTCAAAATTGGTTCCCCCCCACCCCCCCAAAAAAAAAAATTTAAAAAAAAAAAAAACATTCCATTTGATTCGGAAAGAATATAATGATATCTTCCTTTTATCTGTCATATATTGCTTTTTTTTTAATTTCAGAATTTAGAATATCTCTGAGCTGGAAGAAAACTGCTGTTAAAAAAAACACTAAATTTGAGTACTGGCACTGGAATTCGTACATTGACTGGAAATCTTTATTGTGTACATGTATGTACTAGATTACCATATACTAAACATAAAAAAATATACATGATGAAAAAATGGTGTGCACATACGAACCAGGAGGTGTATTTCCTCCCAGTGTTGATACGTTGAAAGTTAACTTTAAGTCCTAGTTTAGAGATTAAAGTATTCTTCTCTGGTGGTGAGGAGGTTATGGGAATAATAGTGTAGTTGAGAGGCTTCCAAGGTCAATATAACCTGGAACGATCGTGAACCTCGGCATAGCACGCTTAAGAAGAAAAATTAGTAGAATCGACAAACAGAATGAACATCAAGTAAAAAAAAAAGAGAAAGTCCTAAAAAGTCATAATAAAAGAGAAAAATGGGAGTCTTTTAAAAAGAAAGTCCTAAAAAAGAGGAAGTCCTAAAAAAGAGAAAGTTCTCGAAAAGTCCTAAAAATCACAGAATTCTTGAGACCTGGAAAGCCCCCATAAAAATGAGGTCGGGGCACTCGAGTCCACCCGGACTCCTTGAAGCTATTTGCATAAGTTCAATTTAGGGCGATCAGTCAAATTTGGAGCCTCCACGAGCGGACTGAATGTGTGTGTGTGTCTGTACGGGTCTGTGAGTTACCGGAGACAGGAGAAGTTGAGAGTGGATGGCGCCACTCGTCCTGGAGTTTTCTCTCTGGATGCCGTGAGCTTCGTGTGTTTGTGTACTTGTATGTTCGTGCGTTTTTTTTTTTTTTAATTTATATGTTTTGTGTGTTTGACTGTGATAGTTGGGCAGAAGAGAGAGAGAGAGAGAGAGAGAGAGATGGCCGAGGAGAGGATTTGCTTGAATGGATTCTGTTTGCGAGAATTTTTGTTTGTATGAAGCGGGATTGTGTTTATTTGAGAAAGCTCGTGTTTATATGTGAGGATTTGTGGCTGTATGAGAGGGTCTGTGTTTGTGTGAGTGGATTTGTGTTTGTATAAACGTGCTTCAATTTGTATGAGAGATTCGTTGTATAGGAGTGTTTGTGTTCATTTGAGTGTTTGTTTACATTAAAGTTTTAATGAATGTTAGTATTCGTATGAGACTGTATTTGTATGAACGAGTACTTGTAAGAATGTGTTAACGTGTGACAATATTTTATAAGATTAACGACATTGCCATTGAGGGCGTTGATGTCGATCTCTCATACGAAAAACTTAGAAGAGTGGACTCATAAAGGGACAACCCAAGTGGGACAACCTAAATGGTGGAAGCTAAGAAGAGTTTCTTTAATCTGGTGCTACTGAGTCGTTGCGGGGAAAGTGTTGGGTTGTTATACACATGGAGAAAGGATTATGTAGACAGTTATGTTTATCAGCGACATTCGTGAGGAGGGTCTTAACACCGAGGGAGAGGCTAGCACGTCCGAGGGTCGGCTCCAGCAAAGAATGCCAAAGAATTCACTGGTGGATTTTAAATCACAGCAAGAATGTGTGTTGCGATAAATGGGGTCGTTACGTCTTTAAGGAGTTGGTATGTGTGGGTGGTAACCTGGGAGATTATAGGGCATAAAGGAGTGCCTGGTTTAGGGGTTTTTACTTAAAATAGATGTAGCCGGGGGTGTTCCCTTACAATGCTGCAGATGTGAAACGCTTCCATTTCAGCATTTAGATGCTGAAATGGAAGCTGCAGTAGGGGTTGCTGTTAATTAGTAGATTTCTAGTAGTGTCTTCGAGAATGCTTTTTATTGTATTCATATAGCATATTGTGTACTGTCAGGCGCTGACGTTCTCCCGACGCTCATCAGCTGCCTGATAGACCTAGTGTGGACGAGTGAGCTTCTAATGTGACATCGCTGTTTTCTTCTCTCTTTATCTTTCTGAACATCAGGTGAGTATACAAGTCCAAGAGAGTGATGTATACTCCAGGTGAGGGCTAACTTGTAAGTTGTCTAGAATTTTCAGGAACCGCAGTAGGGAGAGAATGATATACTTTGTCATTCTTCCTTCTCTGATCCCAAAGCTTCGTTACCACAATCTTACACCAGAGCCAATACTGCAGTATGTACTGTAGAGACCATCACCAACAGTATTCTCTCACAGTCTAATCTATCCTATCATCGCTTTCCCCAGCCAATTATATCAATAAGCTGATTTACAATAAAACAATGAGCATCTCTTTTCTTGCATACGAGTAAGTTAAGGGTAGAATACAGTCATCTGGGAATACATAGCATTCAGATGTAAGGTAAAGTAGATAGTTGAAGTTGACATTTTATAATAAGGAACTCCCTAGTAGAACCTTGGCACTGAGTGGCTGACAGATTCTACTCCATTAAGAACTATCCTTAGAGATCAGTCCTTCAGGTTATTGCTAAAGAGGTGTATAATGTAGTCGGATAGTAGTGTTTATAGATTTGCCGGTGGTTACGTTAGGTAAGGTAAGGTTTATCAGGAAACAGGAGAAGTATTACTTGGCGCGGGTCTTAGTCATATGATGACCCACAGCTGGAGCTTTTGGTCATCTGTGCGAGGCCTTCCGCTGGCTTACCGGTACACCCCTTTAAAAATTATGGTTGTATCTATTATTTTTTGCCGGTAGACTAAGTCGTCATACCAGATCAAGGGTACAAATTTGTAGTGTAACTACACATCTGGTCAGGGATTCATCTAGCGACTGATCATGAGGCCTGGTCATGAACCGAGCCGCGGGGGCGTCGACCCCCGGAACACCCTCCAGGTATACCCAGCTGAGGGATTCAACAAAAGTTTCACTCATCTTTTTTTCACCATCCCTCTACTCTCGCTTTTTTTTATTCTCTTTTCTCGTGTCCTCACGTCAGATATATGTTGTTTATATTTGTCAATGTCTTTTGGATTGTTTTTCTCTCGCTCAGTCCACACGAAAGTCAGTTCGATGTAACGTTTACACAGTCTGCCTTACATCAAGGAGCAGGAGCAGGCTATGCAGAGTCCTAAAATATGTATTTCGGAAAGAGAGAAAGGAGGGGGAAGGAATGGGTAAACTAATGGTGAGAACGAAAAAAAATTGCCCTTTGCAATAACTACAGCATATCTCCACTTCTTCTCTCTCTTTTTTTAATAACTTCTGATAATTTACTTGAACAGTTATCTGACTTATATTTACGCTCAGACAACACTGCTTTATTAATATCTCACTAATTTCTCAACTCACTGCTCACTCATTTAACAGTTCACTGCTTTGACGTTTCACTAATTTAATAACTCACTGCGTTAATATCTCACTAATTTAACTCCTTTAATATCTCACTAATTTAACAACTCACCGCTCACTAATTTAACAGCTCACCGCTTTAACATATCACAAATTTAACAACTCACTTCTTTAAAAATCTCACTAACTTAATAACTCACTCCTTTAACATCTCAATAATTTAGCAACTCACTGCTTTAATATCTTCTCAATGCTTTAACATCTCGAGCGGACGCAGTTAGGCTGCATTTAAAAGAGTTTAGATGGGACAGGAACCAATCTTTTATGTTGTTTTCCTTCTCAATGGAGAATAAAAAAACACTTTGTATTCCTTACCTTGAGAGTAGATTCAATGAGACATATTTTGAGGTTCCCTTCATTATTGTTAATTGAATGATGAATTTTAATGGGAAAAAATACACCCCCAGTCGAAACTGATGCTGTCGTGGAACAAATATTAAGATTCATGAAAGAGTTTAGAAAGAATCGTAAAATGTGGGACCTTTCAATGATAACTGTATTAAAGACCACTGATGACTATTAAAAGGAACTTATTGGTTGACAGTTCAAAACCCAAGCAGCCGCATTTCGGGGGATCTTCTTCAGTGTTGGCTATCTGCGTACCACGGCTGTAAGTAGTCATCATGACCAGGGTTAATACTTTCCTGGATATATATCGATCAGTGTTTCAAGTATATATCACCTGGAACGAAGTGTTTGGGTGAGCGCCCATATATCACGGCGTCTTCTGGTTAGCCCTATCTCATATCAGTATTTATCAGCTGTGGCTAAAACGGTCAAAAATGAGTATGGGAGGACTTATCTGCGTGTGTGTATCGTACCCAAATTTATGGTAACACCGAACTCGATGGCATGATCGAAGGTGGGATGATTCCTCTCTTGAACGACGTCGTGCAGTTTAGTAACACTGGATTGTTCCTTGGACATCAGTGTTTTTTCACTAAGTATGTTCAAGATGCCGAGTCTAATGTGTTAACATCACTCGAATTATCATCACTTGTTCACTCGTCTTGGGTTATACGACTGTGTTTAATGTTCACGGTAGAGAGAATGACGATAATTCGCTTTACAAGGATACCTATTGTAGTTTCAACACTTTATCTCTGCTCCAGTTCTCCATAATGATCGTTCGAGCGTGCTTAAGCAACACAAAAAAACACACGATTTGGCCATGAATTCACGATTCTACTCAAGTGATTTGTGTGGCACTACTGCGTGATTTCGTTCGCTACGCTCAGTAGACCTTGCAAGAGTCTTGCTGACTAGAACGGACGACCAGAGACATACATAGACTGACAGAGACAGAAGGTGGCGTCATCCAGGCCTCCCTATATGAGAGTAATAGTGCTGACATAATGCCTGGAAAACACGGGTGCCAGTCAACTCTACGTGGTTAAGTCAAGGAATTGATTTCCTTGATTCTGACGCATTTCACAATAAATGAGTTTTACTAATTTATTTTTACTAACTTATTAATTACACTGAGAGTTTATTTCTACTTAAAATAATTCAGGCTTTAGAAAAAGGGGTTCACTCTTGCAAACACGGTTAGATACATTTCACGGAGTCTCAGCAGAAGGAGAGGTGTTCACCTCGACTCCAGGCTGAGGGACTGACTATCTCGAACTCCTCATTATCTTCCACCATCTCTCTGTATTGGACTGAAAACTCTCCAGAATAAAAAAATTCCAAAAGTTTTGCATAAATATTTTATATATATCATCTTGTCGGTTATGTAAACAACTTATTCAAACACTTATTTTAAAGCAAGATTTATTATCCATGACAAGGTGAGGTTAGGGCAGCCAGAGAGCGTGGGACAGACTTGCCATATTGTACCGAACCACAGAAGAATTGAATGGAAACATTGTAATGTCATCATTATAATGCTAGAAGTATTATTTTCGTGTTATTTTATACATTATTATTGCTGTTGCTATTAAAAATGTTTTCGCTATTGTTATAAATTTTATGATGACTGATATTGTTTATTTATCTGGTAAAATGAGAGCATTCAACGGTAACAAATCGCTGCATTTTATATGGGCTGAAAAGGAATTGGCAATAGACCTTTTTTGAAAAATTGCCTGACATTTTAAAACAGTAGCATTTCGTTTCAATTATCAGGTCGTGTTTTAGCACTGGCGCTAGTTCTTTAATGCTGACTCTCAATGGAACAGCGTTAAAAGTTACTTTAAATCGTAGCGTCCTTCCGAATATATAAGGCTTTGTGTGTGTGTTTTTATTACCTTACAATTGTGAGCGTTTCTTTGTATTTGCTGGGAGCGAACTGTGGCTCCTGATCCCAGTCGCTCAACCAACTGAGTGGAGAGATTATTCCTTAAGCGCGAGGCGCCGTTACTTTGTTTTTATATTTGATCCCACGTCTGGAGAATGTGTGCCTGCGCTCACCTTATTGTAGTTGCGCGGATCGAGTCTTGAACCAGCCTTATAACTGCTCACGATCAGACTAATTACTATCCTCACTATCCTTACATGCCAATTCTGAAAACTGTATATGAATCTGCCTTTATTCTTTCCTCATCCAAGTCGAGCCAGTTTCTTACAATCCTTAGACTGAAAAAAATATTGCATGACATCCCTGTGGCTCATCCAGTATGCCAGATTCCCAGCTAAAATGATGATTTATCGATGTTTCGTTATTATTTAGCTTTTTAAGTTATGTAATTCTCAGATCCCAGCTGAATATCTCTTCTCACATGCGCATATTCGTTTCTGATTCATCTTTTCGCTTCTCTGCTTTCTGCCATCTTTTGCTTTCACTTTTTTTTTTTGTCGGTGTTCTGGTATTTCCTACCTTTGCTTCTCTGCTTCCATCAAGAAAACTCAGCCTCTTTTTCCATTTCTTTACGAAGTTCTCCTCCTACTCTTGTTTTCTCTTTTTGTCATATCATTTGTTGTGTTTTCAACCATATCTCTTTCTCACAAATGTAACTAATGTGACATTTCATTGTGGCAACGTTTCGCTCTCCAGGAGCTTTCTCAAGCGAAACATTGCGACAATAAAATGTCACATTAGTTACATCTTTGCCCTTTTACCTAACATTTTGTCACTAATTTAACTATTATTGCCTTTTCTTATTGAGTTGCCTTCAAAGACTATCTCCTCCTTGATTTGTTTTCCTTAAACATGACTCACGAAATCGTAATGACACGAATGCAAACAAACCATACCACGGATGGGGATAGAACCCGCGATCAGAGAGTCTGGAGTTTTGAGACTCTCTGGCCGCGGGTTCTATCCCCGCCCGTGGTTCATTCATTCATTCATTAGAGATTTGCCGGTACTTCCGGCCCGGGTCTTCTCCAGATGGTGACCCGGCGATGGCCCCCGGGTTGGGGGGTGTCGTTCATCCTCTTCTTTCTTCTGTCTTCTCTCTTGGGCCCTCCGGATGGAGGGTAACATCTTCTCTCTTGCGGTGACTCCCCGGGGGGGAGTGTCGTCTCACTTCACGTCTTCATCAGCAGACGTCCACTTGGGCTTCATCAGCAGGCGTCCACTTGGGCTTCATCAGCAGGCGTCCACTTGGGCCTTATCAGCAGGCGTCCACTTGGGCTTCATCAGCAGGTGTCCACTTGGGCTTCATCAGCAGGCGTCCACTTGGGCTTCATCAGCAGGCGTCTCTAGGGCCCAAGGTCTTCGGACACTTGTTGCCTCAACAATTGTTGGTTGTGTGGCATGGCTCTAGGTGAGTTAAGGCTCCATTGGATTTTTTTCTTTTTTTTTTTTTTTTTTTTTGGCGGTGGGGAAGGGAAGGTAGGGGATGAAAGACAGGAGAAAATGAGGGGTAGGAGAACCGAAAGACAGGGGAGGTAGTGGCGAATCATTGTCTATAGGTGGCGTCGTCATCGAGGCGGCGGGTGGGCAGTCAGGACGGGGATGAGAGTTCCCAGGTCTCGGACGGCCAGGTACACCAGCCGGGCTGCGGTGTCTTCTCGAGTCGGGTCCCCAGGTGCCATTGGGAAGTGCCTCCGTCGGAGTGGCACCGTCGCTGGGCAGTCGAGAAGGTAGTGCACTAGTGGCTTGGGGACCATCTGGTCACAACGGTAGCAGCGCTCCTCTCGCACGCGTTCGATGAGCCTTCTGGCGGTAGGGTAGCCAAGTCGCAGCCGGTGGATCCAAACCTGCAACATCCTGTCTAGCCTCCGCATGCTCGGTGGGAGCCCGCCCGTGGTATGGTCTGTTTCCCTTCCTGGGTTGTGGCTTCACATTTTTTCCTCACTAGATCTGCTTCCAGCAGGTGCTGTGCGGTCGTTACCGCCCAACAGCTTCCAGTTCTCTATTTCTTAGCAGTGTGCATTTAGGGTAAAATCCTGAGCCATTCTCGCTGGTTCATCTCATCCCAGTGCTGTCGCAGCCCTGTCTTTGTGGGCTCTCCTTGCCAGTGCCACTGTGGTGTATGCTATTTCCCTCGTTTTTATCTTTATACTGGTGTTTCCTTCCCCTGTTGTATAGTGATAGGGTTTATATTACTGCCACTATTACCTTCAAACTCTTCTGCTTCATCTGTTTTATTCATTTCTTTGCGTGTCATTTGTAACTCTTCAGAGAATATTGCTTTTCTATTTTTAAGTAAATTAATATCCATGAAGATTCTGGTGTCAGGTATGATCTCTGATATTTGTTCTTTTAATTCACTGTTTTTTTGTGATAGTCTATCTGCATTTGTCTACTATAATGGCCTGGGTCAGTACACTTCCTTCGGTGATGAAGGAAAGTGGGAAGGGTGGAAGCAATTAGTGATTGGGCACGTCTATGTGTGTTTATTGTGATTTACAAAGTGATGTTAGCATTCAGTATTGAGCAAAAGGTGGAGAATCTGTGGCTTGAATTATATACAGTTGGTGATATGGAAGGGTGTCGTGGAGTGGTAGGTGTTCTGTGTAGTAGTAGGTGAAAAGTCTAGGAGATTGTGAGTGTAGGTGGACGGGTTGATTTAAGGTTGTTATGTTTGAGCGGAAGGAGGGTGTAATAGTGTAAATGGAGGGGGAAGAAGAATTGAAGGTTGGGTTTCTCCTGAGTCTACTGTTTCCTTCTTTTCTGTTACTTCGCTACGCTCACAATTCCGTGGCTGCAGCAGTTCGTCAGAATCCCACACTTAGAAGAAACTTATGACGACGTTTCGGTCCGTTTTGAACCATTTTCAAGTCACACAGAACGGACCGAAACGTCGTTATAAGGTTCCTCTCCTCAGTGTGGGTTTTTGGAGAATTCAGTCTGTATTTTTCATTGTTTGTATCAGTAACTGTTCTCTCTCCTTCTCTAACCTGACTCAGTCCAGATATTCACTGTCATTCCTAACCATTTCCTTCAGGTTCAGTTTTCACCTTAAGACCCTCACTCATAATAACAGTGGGATGCGAACTGGCGTGAACAAGCAGTTTTTGTCTCATCAGGACATATTAATCGACCAAAAATTTACACCTGCTTTATTTTTCTTTGTCATCCTCCAATAGCTTTAATTCTGATTTGTTTCCAGCTTCGATGAACCAGTAAATAAGAAGAGTTTTCACTCTTTTCTTCTTCCCTTGTATGCGTATCCAGATTGTTTAGTTTGCCTCCACCTGTTCTCTCTCATGGTCTTACCATTTTCTGGTCTTCTGTAAACAGGTCTGAAAAAGTTTTCTTCCTTTTCTCCTCCTTGCATTTTCAACAACGTCTGCCCTCTCCCTCATTCACTCCGCCTCGTCTAACATTTTTTTTCCATTTCTTCTTTGATTCTCTGAGCTCATTTCTATGCTACAATCATCATTCATGTTCTTTACTCTTCTTCCCACTCTCTCTTAAACTTTTCCTTCATCTCCTCACACAAAACATTTGGATTCATATCCCATTCCGTGTTCATTTTTTCGTCTTAATTTGGCAGCTATCCAGTCTAAATTCTGCCATCTTCTTCCTTGCACATGTTTTATTACACTTCCCGTAGTGGTTAAGGCTTCTCGGGTTTCTTATTGTATCAGTGTTCCAATGATTACACTTCCCGTTTCTTATTGTATCAACGTTCCAATGAGTTCATGATTCCAGCACAGGGAAGGTAGTGAGAAGGACTTTAACATAAGGCATAAGTGACAGAGTAGCAAGACAGAAGGATAGTTTGGTAAATGAGAGTTAGGGATGTAGTATAGTGATGAGTGTAATAGATAAACATGGTAAATGATGTGACAGAGGATAGCAGGGAAAAGGTTTAGTGGAAGAGAATGAGTAAGTGTAGTAGGTGAGGTGGAGAGGGAAGTGACGTAGATGTGTGTAGTGGAAAAAGGTAGTGGATGACAGTGGTTTGCAAGTATGGTAAGAGAGAATGAGGTGCACTAGGATTATCAGCCAGTGGATACAGCCATTGCTATCTGCTATCCCGCTTTCTCGTGTGTTCATAAACACTCTAGCCTGAGCAGTTGAAGAAGAGCTTCATCATCGTTGTACACCGGAATGAAGACAACTCTAAAGGATCGTGGTTAATTGCCAATGGCTACACCACGTTTACATAACACGACAGTAGACAGCGCCGTGTGCTGCAACCTGCTGCGCCTCGGTTACGGGCCACCGGAATCCCCATTGAGAACAGCAATCATTCTCGCACCGGCCATAGAGCCGGAATCACAGAGTCCCACACATGGAACCACTGAAAGAGCTGTCACCTAACCGAGACCCGTATTAAAAATTTTATTTTCTGAAGTACAACACACACACACACCCAGGTCCTATCTTCTTTCATTCTGTGGTTGCAGTGTGTAACTTTGGTTGCAGTGTGTAACTGTGGTTGAAGTGTGTAACTGTGGCTGCAGTGTGTAACTGTGGCTGCAGTGTGTAACTGTGGCTGCAGTGTGTAACTGTGGCTGCAGCGTGTAACTGTGGTTGCAGTGTGTAACTGTGGTTGCAGTGTGTAACTGTGGCTGCAGTGTGTAACTGTGGTTGCAGTGTGTAACTGTGGTTGAAGTGTGTAACTGTGGTTGCAGTGTGTAACTGTGGTTGCAGTGTGTAACTGTGGTTGAAGTTGTAACTGTGGCTGCAGTGTGTAACTGTGGTTGCAGTGTGTAACTGTGGTTGCAGTATGTAACTGTGGCTGCAGTGTGTAACTGTGGCTGCAGTGTGTAACTGTGGTTGCAGTGAGTAACTGTGGCTGCAGCGTGTAACTGTGGCTGCAGTGTATTACTGTGGCTGCAGTGTGTAACTGTGGCTGCAGTGTGTAACTGTGGATGCAGTGTGTAACTGTGGTTGCAGTGTATAACTGTGGTTGCAGTGTGTAACTGTGGCTGCAGTGTATTACTGTGGCTGCAGTGTGTAACTGTGGCTGCAGTGTGTAACTGTGGCTGCAGTGTGTAACTGTGGCTGCAGTGTGTAACTGTGGTTGCAGTGTGTAACTGTGGCTGCAGTGTATAAGTGTGGCTGCAGTGTATAACTGTGGCTGCAGTGTGTAACTGTGGTTGCAGTGCATAACTGTGGTTGCAGTGTATTACTGTGGTTGCAGTGCATAACTGTGGCTGCAGTGTATAACTGTGGTTGCAGTGTGTAACTGTGGTTGAAGTGTGTAACTGTGGTTGCAGTGTATAACTGTGGCTGCAGTGTATAACTGTGGCTGCAGTGTATAACTGTGGTTGCAGTGTGTAACTGTGGCTGCAGTGTATAACTGTGGCTGCAGTGTATAACTGTGGTTGCAGTGTATAACTATGGCTGCAGTGTATAACTTTGACTGCAGTGTATAACTGTGGTTGCAGTGTATTACTGTGGTTGCAGTGTGTAACTGTGGTTGCAGTGTGTAACTGTGGTTGCAGTGTGTAACTGTGGCTGCAGTGTGTAACTGTGGCTGCAGTGTGTAACTGTGGCTGCAGTGTGTAACTGTGGTTGCAGTGTGTAACTGTGGCTGCAGTGTGTAACTGTGGCTGCAGTGTGTAACTGTGGTTGCAGTGTGTAACTGTGGCTGCAGTGTGTAACTGTGGCTGCAGTGTGTAACTGTGGCTGCAGTGTATAACTGTGGCTACAGTGTGTAACTGTGGCTGCAGTGTGTAACTGTGACTGCAGTGTGTAACTGTGGTTGCAGTGTGTAACTGTGGCTGCAGTGTGTAACTGTGGCTGCAGTGTGTAACTGTGGTTGCAGTGTATAACTGTAGCTGCAGTGTGTAACTGTGGCTGAAGTGTATAACTGTGGCTGCAGTGTGTAACTGTGGTTGCAGTGTGTAACTGTGGCTGCAGTGTGTAACTGTGGTTGCAGTGTATAACTGTGGCTGCAGTGTATAACTGTGGCTGCAGTGTGTAACTGTGGCTGCAGTGTGTAACTGTGGCTGCTGTGTGTAACTGTGGCTGCAGTGTGTAACTGTGGCTGCAGTGTGTAACTGTGGCTGCAGTGTGTAACTGTGGCTGCAGTGTGTAACTGTGGTTGCAGTGTATAACTGTGGCTGCGGTGTATAACTGTGGCTGCAGTGTGTAACTGTGGCTACAGTGTGTAACTGTGGCTGCAGTGTGTAACTGTGGCTGCAGTGTGTAACTGTGGTTGCAGTGTGTAACTGTGGCTGCAGTGTGTAACTGTGGCTGCAGTGTGTAACTGTGGTTGCAGTGTATAACTGTGGCTGCAGTGTATAACTGTGGCTGCAGTGTGTAACTGTGGTTGCAGTGTATAACTGTAGCTGCAGTGTGTAACTGTGGCTGCAGTGTGTAACTGTGGCTGCTGTGTGTAACTGTGGCTGCAGTGTGTAACTGTGGCTGCAGTGTGTAACTGTGGCTGCAGTGTGTAACTGTGGCTGCAGTGTGTAACTGTGGCTACAGTGTGTAACTGTGGCTACAGTGTGTAACTGTGGCTACAGTGTGTAACTGTGGCTACAGTGTGTAACTGTGGCTACAGTGTGTAACTGTGGCTGCAGTGTGTAACTGTGGCTACAGCGTGTAACTGTGGCTGCAGTGTGTAACTGTGGCTACAGTGTGTAACTGTGGCTACAGTGTGTAACTGTGGCTGCAGTGTGTAACTATGGCTACAGTGTGTAACTGTGGCTGAATTTAGGTCGTCTCTCGTCAGCAAACGCCTTAATTACAGAATACTATGCGCAACATTATTCCATTAATATAATTATTGTCTTTTACTTTTAATTTTTCTAGTAACATCTAATGCCTTCGTTTCATTGTAATAGTTCATTGTGCCTCTGTTTCCTTTATACATTTGCCGTTTATATATGTTAAAGAAAAATAGCGAAACTTTACCTAAATTTTTCCTCTCCATCTTCCCATCACTCTGGGAGAGAGAGAATACTATTACTCCCTGATAATGTTTAATTTCTATTCCTCTCGACATTTTTTTTCTCTTTTGCTGCGCTACTAATGGCTCTTAGTGTGTTTCTTTTGTTACTCTGCATATAGGTTACTAATTATACCCCTAACCCCTCTGTGTGTGTGTGTGTGTGTGTGTGTGTGTGTGTGTGTGTGTGTGTGTGTGTGTGTGTGTGTGTGTGTGTGTGTGTGTGTGTGTGTGTGTGTGTGTGTTTGCGTTTGCTTGTGCATCTAGCGTCCAAAGAACAAGCCAGCTGAATTGAACTTTCAAGAATTTCTTTAAAGCTAATCTTCACACTGAAACACCTGTCTAAGTTCTAGCAATGTTCGTTCTGCGTGCTCAGAACTCTCCTATATATCTGTGAAGCTCTGTTTTCTGTACTTGTTGCAATGCAATTGAAATACCTAAGCACGATGGATAAAGAATCAGCTTCAGAATTGAATCCTTAACCAGACATTCAGTCCACGAAAGCTGCAAAAATTACACCAGTCGTCTCAATAAGTGTATTACAAATAAGCAAATACGCCTCCTGCAGACTGACTAAATAATGTCTCGCAAATATATGTACGAGCATTTTTAAAATGCATGTATTTGAAGCTGTGATGAATAAAATACGAATTAATTTAAAAACGTTATTGGGTTCATAATATATATATATATTTTTTTTGGGGGGGTGGAACCATTATGTATTTTCTAAATTACCGGAGCCCAAAATTTCAAGTACAATCATGTGGAGGTCCGCGAATTTTTTGAGGCTGAAAAAGAGTGTCCTCATTTTCGAAAAGAATGGGAATCTCTGGTCTATTGGGTTTGATGGATAGTGGACTGAGGAAGGGGGTGGAATATTGGAGGAATAGAGTTGGGCAATGTTGACCGTCTCTTCTTGCTATATCTCTCTCTCTCTGTGGATGAGTTCCTGTCTCCTGTCCTGCCTCTTCCTGTCTTTCCTTCATCCTTAGAGTCCACCTTTGTTTACCTGTCTCTGCTGTGTGTGTGTGTGTGTGTTCCTTGTGAAGATAAACTTTTCATTTATCTTTCTGGCTTCTTCGGAGTGATCTTTGGTGATCTCAGAGTCTTGTCTCTCATCTACCTTGACGAATATATTAATTTCAGGGGAGTGAGTTCTTCCCTCGCGGAAAACTCTGTCTCGCTCTCATAAAATCCCTCACTTCCGCTTCTTCCTTGACTCTCACTTTAGTGAGTAGTTTGCCAATCTTCCTTTTATCACCCTCCCTTCTCGTTCTTCTGTTTTTCTTCCATCCAAACATCACAAGGACTTTTTTCTCGTTATCGCTCAACTTCATTGTCCTTCCGTTATTGCTTCATGCCCCTTCCTGCTTAATGATTATTTTTTATTGCGTATTATTTTATAGAATAAAAGTAAAGCTCTTTCTTGCTCCTCTGCTCTCTCATGCACATAGCATGTATTTCTCACCTTTGTCACATGTATTTATCACCTTTGTCACATGCATTTATCACCTATATCACATGAATTTATCACCTTTGTCACATGTATTTATCGCCTATATCACATGAATTTATCACCTTTGTCACATGCATTTCTCAGGAAGTGACGTCCTCCCTTCTCATTACCAAACTATCTTCATTATCTACTATGGGTCACATTATCCTTTTCACCTCATCAGCCGTCTCTGCGGCCTTCATTTGGCTCCTCTCGTATTAATTTCATTAATCTCCTCCATCTCCCATTCATCATCTGGCGTCCTTCAAGAGCTTCGTATTGCCTTCATATTATGCTTGCTCTTACTTTAATTATTAAATATACGTATCTTTAATTTTTTATTCTGTATTTTCCACCTGTTTAATATCTTTAACCTCTTGGGTTTTACAGGGTTAGGCTCAAACCTGCTACCTTTACATACAAGCTAAGAGCTGTTACCTACTTCAGTTCATCTGAAAGCCTTTTCTATTGCACTGAAGCATACAAAGAGGGAACAGGATGAAGTTGGAGGTATCTGTGAGGCAGTGAATTCATTTGGTCAGCTGATTTTATTTCACCTATGTTGTTATGCTGTACGAACATGTTCTAGACTCGAGTTATTCTAGGAATATGTGATTTCAGATGAAGTGACGTCCTTGAGAAGGTTACAGCCAGAGTGTATAGTTGCTGTTTACTGCCGTCTTGTTGTATACAAGCTATCTTATCGCTGTCCGCGAAGTGGAACTAAGTGTGGTACCTTCACAATATTGGCCTAGTACTTAACAAAAAGCCCTCCCACATCTCTACGGTGTTGAAGGCGGCTCTGCTGGAATGACAAATCTATCCAGGCTCAGTTTTCTGTTCTATCCAGAAGTCTTAAATGAGACGCGAGACAGGCAATCCAAGAAAGTGGAGCATACTCAAGGTGTGTGCGTCCTTATGCCTCGTACAGAGTTTTGCAGCTCTACTGTCGAGCAGTTACGAGATATGACATAGTGCTGTTAGCATCTTTGCTACCACTGCTTGCAAGATTTACTTATTGGTTCTTCATAAACAGCTTTGAATTAAATTTCTTCCGAAGATATCCACCTATTCCCGGGTTCCAAAACATCAACATTCATCCTTGCTTGCCACTGCTCCAGCATTAACATCATGGTGCCCAGAATCCATCGTCATCTGTGTTTACTCAGAAGCAAGTATAACCTACCCTCGTTTTCCCCCAGATTGCTGTACCTGGCTGGTGATGTACTTGAGAGCAACTGACATTTCCTCTTTCAAAAGTAAATGTCAGACTGCAGTCATCTGCATAGGCATGAGTTTCGGAGTTGAGGTGAAGATCATTGAAGCAGACATTCCATAACAATGGACTAAGTGTATTTTCCTGTGGAACATTGGAACTGAATGAATGTCTTGTTGACTATATCCCTTTCAGAACTACTCTTAGAAATATACCTCGCAGGTAATCACTAAGATGGTATAGTGCATACTCGATCGAAGGTACCAACAATGTCTAGTGCCAATACATGGATGATCCTGAGTTCAACCAATGATTGTTGCCACATAGTAGAGTTTAACAGATCAGCAGCACAGCGACCTTATTTTGAAGCCATATTGACGATCACAAAGATTATTGCCGTAAGATTATTGTCTCGAGAATTTTGTCATTATTAACAGAAGTATCACTTGTCAGTAGTTGTTGATTTCCGCTCTGCTCTTCTTTTTTTCATGAAAAGGGATTACATTTCCCTCTTTCCACAAAGAATGCCATTTACACTGTGCTAGGCAGTGCTGACAGATGCGAGTTCTAGGTGATGCCAGCTGGTCTGCACATCTTCTCACTTGTAGCCTGGTCACAGACCGGGCTGCGGGGGCATTGACCCCCGAGACCCTCTCCAAATATGCTCCAGGTAATCATGGGCTCACCTTATTTGGGCCCACAGCCTTTTCTTGATCCAGAAATTTAAGGAAGAGATATACTTTATCCTGCCTTATTGTCACCTCTGATAATTGTGATACAGTTTTTGTTGCTAACAAAGGAGGTTCCCTAACTGGATCAGGGACTCCCATCTTGGTAGCAAAATGTTCAGCAGTTAGGTCAATTTGTCAGCTTATTTCTCTCTCTGTCTCTCTCTCTGTCTCTCTCTCTGTCTCTCTCTCTGTCTCTCTCTCTGTCTCTCTCTCTGTCTCTCTGTCTCTCTCTCTCTGTCTCTCTCTCTCTCTCTCTCTCTCTCTCTCTCTCTCTCTCTCTCTCTCTCTCTCTCTCTCTCTCTCTTTCCTACACTATGTACTTTATTTCATTTTAACTATAGATCTTTTATTTAAATGGCTGGACTTATACTTAGTAAGCTCTCCTCGTGCTTTCTACACTTTCTTCCTCTTCGTTATCTCTATATTCTCTTCCTCTTTCCCAAGAATTATTTACTTTGTGTTGTCTCTGTTGCTTTGTAACGTTCTTCAGTTTCCTTAATGATCTACACTGCCGTTCATTCTCACTAGTTTTAAAGTATTTCGTTCTGACTTGACTGTTATGCTTCCATTGCTTGCAGTTTGTGTTCACCAATGTGTAGTTGCAGGAGTCGAGTCTCAGTTCCTGGTTGTGTGTTTCAACTTGCTACATGCCGGGTTTGCTTCCTCTTAACCTTGTGGGCTCTGTCGTTCCTACCCGTGCAACTAAGTATGGATACACAAATAACAAAAAAAAAGGCACAATACCGTGACTGGAACGATACACAAATAACCCGCACATAAAAGAGAGAAGCTTACGACGACGTTTCGGTCCGACTTGGACCATTTACAAAGTCACTGCCTCCACTACTTCTTCCTCCTGGTTACTTCACTTCCTGAACACCCTCAGGCTAAAGAAATGCGTCGTGATATCCCTGTAACCCATCTTTAATTTCCAACTGTACCCTCGTGAACCTGTTTCTCGCCTCTCGAACAGAATTCTTGTCCTTCCCATAAAGTCCTATGAGTAGTTTATTTATCGTTATCATTTCTTCCATTGTTCTTCAATCATCTCATGTCGTCAGGCTTAATTCCTTAAGCTTCTCCTTACATCTCATTCCCTTAACACCGAAACTAGTCTCGTTGTATACCTCTAGACTTTCTCCAGTTTCTTAACATGCTCTGTTACTTGAAGGTTTCATGCTGGTGCTGCATACTCCAAGGTTAACCTGATATATATCTCATATACGACCGTGATTGAATCTTTGTGGAGATTCCTGAAAGCTAGTTTAGGGTTTGTCGATACGAGCATTCAGTGCGGAGGATTTCGGTTGATGAGTGCCTCTGGCGATATGCTCGGCGATATGTTCACCCCTAGGTCTTTCTCCTTGGGTGGGTTTGCAGCCTCTGTCCCTCGAGTTTCTACTTAGTTTCCGTTATAAAGACAGATAAAAGCAGCAATAGGGTATATGATATATGAAGATGTTGTCCCCACTGAGCTGGGGACAACATCTCCATATACCAAAATAATTCACCTGAGTTATGTTACACTAGCAAACACTGTGTTTGTTTCCTGCATGGTGATGACTATACAGTGTGTTTGTTATCTGCACTGTGATGGCCACACACTGAGTTTGTTTCCTGCACTGTGATAACCACACACTGTGTTTGCTTCCTGCATGTGATGACTACACAAACAATGCGTTTGTTTCCTGTGACTACACAAACCAGCAGCAGTGCCACTGTCATATTGCTTTTTCACATAATTTTATATTGCTGATTTTTTCGTTAATAGCTAAAACGAGAATTTTCATGCATTATATTATTTGTCTTATATTATTAACTTATGTATGTAGGTCGGATGTAACAACTACACCTATCATTGTGCTCGTTGAAGGAGAGTTTTGATTGGCTGCCAGCACGCTGCAAACTAACTGCTTGCTTTTCTCACAGTTCATGCCAGGGTTAATATCGTAAGAGTCACCAGACGTTAGATATGCAGACCGACTCCTCTCTCTCTCTCTCTCTGATCCTCATAGAGGAAACACCTCCATCTCTGCTTTGTCGGGGAGAATGCTGTTCTCAGCTCGTGTTATATTCGTAACTCTGTGCAACTCAGTTCGCAGAACCTTATTTAGACATAGTGTTATTTGACTTTTTCAGAGGATGT
Source organism: Cherax quadricarinatus (assembly GCF_038502225.1). Classification (NCBI taxonomy): domain Eukaryota; kingdom Metazoa; phylum Arthropoda; class Malacostraca; order Decapoda; family Parastacidae; genus Cherax; species Cherax quadricarinatus. Next base: position 19,564,969 of record NC_091312.1, read on the forward strand.
GTGTCGTGGGACACTACAACTCTGGTCCCGAGTTCAACTCTTGATCTACATTTCTTCTGGCATCTACACATTGCCGTAGTCGGGAAATTGGAATTACTTAACTCAATTTCAGTAATAAGAAGTATAGCCTTTTCGGGGATCTGCCGAAGGTCCACAGTTAGGGTCATTTTGGTCTCCTTGATTCCTTATTTAGGGACTTGTCTAAGTCTATGCCGGGTCAATCCAAATACATACCGAGCACTCACACATACACACCTCCAGAGCTGTGGGTTTATCGCTTAGTTGCGATTATAATAATAATACTTACACCTCTAAATTACTCTTGTGCTTATGAATACACCAGATGGTACCTATTCATTAGATTATTATAGTGTACTGTATATTATCTGAAGTGACCATAGCATTATATATAAAGGAACATCAGTAAGTTGACCTAGTATTAGCAATAGATAACTTCATTATAGGATGTCGCATTTCGTAACAATCTTGGAGACAGACAAGGGGGAAAAATCAATAAATAACGATATAAAAACATAAATGAAAAAGTAATATAATATTTAAGAATACTGTAACAAAACTACTCAGCTCTCCAACTCACTTCTCAACAAACTTCAACTCCATTCTCTGTATACCAAAAATGTCTTCCTTCTTCTCATATAAAAACGTGATGGCATTTTTTTGTGCTCTTGGTTTCATAATAATCGCGAAGCGTGAAATTTATTTACTTTTTTTAGGCATATGTTGGTTTTCTTTCAAAAATATTAGTCGATATTTTCTGGGAACATACAGAATTCTGAAGAAAAATGAAATGGTGACCAGCAATCGGATTTCTAGACCAACTAACGAATTCTCTGTAAATGTTAAGGTTCATGAATATATGTATATATATATATATATATATATATATATATATATATATATATATATATATATATATATATATATATATATATATATATATATATATATATATATATACATATATACATATATATATATATATATATATATATATATATATATATATATATATATATATATATATATATATATATATGTATATATATATATATATATATATGAGAGAGTGGGCGAGATGTTATCAACAAATTTTGTTGAAAATAAGAAAGAGTTTTGGAGTGAGATTAACAAGTTAAGGAAGCCTTGAGAACAAATGGATTTGTCAGTTATGTATACATATATATATATATGTATATATATATATATATATATGTATATATATATACACAGGGTTTGACAAGGTTAAGGATCCCTAGCTTTATTGCCAAGCTAAGAGCTGTTACCTACATCAGCTCATTTGAAAGAATTTTTATTGTTATGAGACATACAAGTAGGGAACAGGATGAAATTGGAGCTATCTGTGGGCCAGCATTTTCATTTGATATTATTTATATATATATTAAATATATATATATATATATATATATATATATATATATATATATATATATATATATATATATATATATATATATATATATATATATATATATATATATATATATATATACACTGATCTCTGGCTGAAGGAGACTCGAACCTACGAACCTTGGAACAAGGTACGCAGTGCTTTACCAAATCTACCCACACTGAACCAATACCTTGGAGTCCAGCTTGCGCTAGACTTTGATCCAAGGCAGCCAGTTTTCAGGGAGAAGGCTTACAGCTTTTCATCTTATCCCCTGCATGCATCAGCCTTACTAGAGATTTTAACAATGCAAGGAATTCGCGAGAGCAGGCGAAATATACACAAACACTGATCTGGCTGCATAGGATCAAAGTCTAGCGCAAGCTGGACTCCAAGGTATTGGTCCAGTGCGGGTAGATTGGTAAAGCACTGCGTACCTTGTTCCAAGGTTCGTAGGTTCGAGTTTCCTTCAGCCAGAGATCAGTGTTTGTGTATATTTCGCCTGCTCTCGCTAATTCCTTGCATTGTTAAAATCTCTAGTAAGGCTGATGCATGCAGGGGATGAGATGAAAAGCTGTAAGCCTTCTCCCTGAAAGCTGGCTGCCTTGGATCAAAGTCTAGAGCAAGCTGGACCCTAAGGTATTGGTCCAGTGTGGGTAGATTTGTAAAGCACTGCGTACCTTGTTCCAAAGGTTCGTAGGTTCGAGTCTCCTTCAGCCAGAGATCAGTGTTTGTGTACATTTCGCCTGCTCTCGCGAATTCCCTGCATTTTTAAAATCTCTAGTAAGGCTGATGCATGCAAGGGATGAGATGAAAAGCTGTAAGCCTTCTCCCTGAAAGCTGGCTGCCTTGGATCAAAGTCTAGTGCAAGCTGGACTCCAAGGTATTGGTCCAGTGTGGGTAGATTGGTAAAGCACTGCGTACCTTGTTCCAAGGTTCGTAGGTTCGAGTCTCCTTCAGCCAGAGATCAGTGTTTGTGTATATTTCGCCTGCTCTCACGAATTCCTTGCATATATATATATATATATATATATATATATATATATATATATATATATATATATATATATATATATATAGGGAGGTACCACCTCTAGAACTGTTATAGGGACTCTCATCCTCAGAGAAAAGAATAAACTTGCTTCAGGGAAAACTCAATATATACATATATATATATATATATATATATATATATATATATATATATATATATATATATATATATATATATATATATATATATACTATATGTATATATATATATATATATATATATATATATATTTATATACTATATACATATATTTATATATATATATATATATATATATATATATATATATATATATATATATATATATACATATATATATATATATATATATATATATATATATATATATATATATATATATAATATGTATGTATCATGTATAGATCCTGTGTGTAATGTGTGTGTGTGTAAGCTGCAGAAGCATGAGAGTTGCAACTTACGCACAACCTACTCACCAGCTTTTAATGATTGTTCTTCATATTTCATACGTACTGCTAATGTAAACCCACACTTCTACAACCCATTCTCACACCTAAAACGACTCATCCTCATCTTACTCCCACACTTCTCCAACAATTGTTTCATTCACTCTCAAACTCTTGTAAATAATACACTCCCTTCTAAAACCCATTTCTCCACTTCTCCAATACCCCTCGAGGTTCTGAACATACATTCACTTCTTCATTATGGAAGGCAAGCAGAAAAAAAAGGGAAAAGAGCAAAAAAATCTTTTCGTCTTGGACTAAACCCAGCTGTTAGTTCTCTAGTGAGATATGCTGAGTTAGAAAGCAGTGATTTCAGTGAGACGGTAGCGGCAAGTTGGTAACTCCTCCCACAGTCCCGGCGACGACCGGGACTGAAGGCGTGTAAGTTATTGCAACTGGAATATAGTTATACACGAACTACTAGATAAGGGACCAGATTGAAGAGTTACGTTTACGAGAGTTTCACAACTTTATCATCATCACGACTTATTTCCCAAGGCGAGGGATGTGCTGGATAATATCAACTGTAAAGTTTAGAGGCAGTTTTATTTCCTCTCTAATTTTAATAGTATATTACCTGGCTTCAGCTGTCATATTGCAATTTACAACCAATTACTGTTTTTGTTAGTAACGCTCAGGGTCCGCACGGAAAGCAGAATAAGTACTTTACTGCACATGAAGTCATAGTTCATTAACTGAATCTGTGTCCACGCGATGTTCCTGACACGAAATGAACCAGTTTTGACTTCGTGCGAGCAGTACCACTCCGTGTATCTTACAACCAGTCATAACAGTCTAAGATCTGAGATTTCCGATCCCCATTAACTGTA